>NC_090612.1:852503-898723 GCF_004359215.1 Bremia lactucae
TGCTGTCTCCATGTTGTGAGCCATGAGAGAAGTTTGGATGGGCAATAATGCGCCATCATCCTTCCTCATGAGCTCGTTGTCCGCATCACTACTATGAGGTGACGGCAACGGTGTCGACTCATTGTAGTCGACAATGAGCGATGGATCAACATCCTCACTTTTAAAGTGGGATGGATCCTTTAGCCCCGTTAACGCGACAGCAGCAGTAGCTGTCGGCGTTTCGACTAAGGCATTGGACGCGGCCGGCGAATTAACGCGGCGCGTTTGCTTAGTGCGAGGTTGAGTGGGCGTCTTCGCAGACGACCCACCAGCATGGCCCCTTTTAGGTGGCATCTTTGGCGCCGTTCATGGAACACAGGTCGCTAGAGTGATCAAGTAAACTAGCGGCGCGTAAAGCAGCTCGCAGTTTCTCTCTCCTCTTTGACAAATTTAAAAACGTAAATTCGTTATTTAAGGGGGGGTGTAACGGGCTAAAGTTGCCCTAATGTTACACAGTCCCGTTAAGTACACTTGGTGTACTTAAGGGGATGGTCAATTACTTAATAAAGTAATTAGACCCAGCACTCGGGTGTGGTGCACATTTGTGACCAACCTTGTGTATGGGATGCACATGGGTGCATTCACATTAGGAAAGATGACGCCCAGCGTCATCCGTGATGACGGCTAGCTTCATCCGTTACGCGAGGTATCTAGAAAGATACGCTCGCAATACATATTAAGTGTTATCGATAGAGATGACATTTTAATTGGTAAAAAGAGGTATTTATATTTAATACGATTATATATAAATCAGTCTGAAAACTACTTCCTTCTTGGTAAGTGCGCACGAGGAGCCGGATTACCGCTCTCGTGACGACACTTAACCAGAGTACTTAGTGCGTTGGGTGTGGTCGCTAACGCGCCCACCACAACTACCTTACTTCACGCAAGAGAAGCTGGTTAAACCGCTTCCTCGCTGTGCTAGGGTGCTGTGTCTAAGTAGAGCGTGGCCGCATTACGACGTGCCCTCCTACAGCTTGAATGGCTATCGCTTGATCTATAAGTTGAGAATGATTGCGCTTGTCATCATTGGTCTGACCTTGGGTAGCGAATATACTATGGCTCGTGTCCGCAACGCTAGACATGCCGAGAATAAGTGTATGAACCGAGAATATGTGTTACAACATTACCGAGAATGGTAATATTTGGAATTGTTCAGTAAAATTATCAAGAGATAATAATATTATTCCCCACCCCATTGCTAGTACTGTTAACAGTACTATTTAACCTACACTGATTACAGTGAAGGTGGGGCATCTCAACTACTTTACGTACGCGACGTGCAGATGAATGTTCTAAGTAGCAAAGACGTGTTAGCTACTAAAGGTAATTCTAAGGCTTTTTATAATTAAAGATAAATTAAAACTTTATTGACATATTAAGTTTCTAAGTAGCGATGTTCTATCTACTACTGATTCTATTATATTAGTAACTAACTATATACGGCGCCTCCTTGCGCACCGCACAATCGTGTCCTGAAACGATTGGCGGGGTTGATTCAAACTTAAATCAACCAGTCAATACAACTGATGTCTTATTCGTCAATATTACCAAAGTTGGAAACATTGTAACAATTAAGTCAAAATTAATAGAGGTAATAATTTTGTACTTCTTTAGTTATTTCCTCTCATAGAAAAATGTTATTTATTCCTCGTATAGGAAATAATACTTATGTAACGCGACACCCCATAACATCATTTCTGCAGTCACAATAGTGACTGATGTGGAGTGACAGAAAAATACTGTTATGTATTTCCCTGTAAGTTTTTGCATTATATAAACTACAATATTATTGCATTATTGATTTGTTAAGAAAATCAATTCGTTTGCGCATGGTATCGAAACTCGTGCACGTCGCCTGTGAGGCAGCAAAGCTGGCAGCTATCACCGATGCAAATGTTTCAGTAGACGCATTAGCGTCTACTGCGGGGAAAAGTCACCTCCTACTCCAATTGGAGGTGACTGGTATAGTCATCTGCTACTCCCATTGTAGGTGGCAGCGACAAGACACCTGCAACTTCCATTGTAGGTGACTGGGCCGAGTCGGCGTCATCGCCCGAGTCGGTGGCAGCTGTTAAAGCCTCCGGATCAATTGGGGCCATGTCCATTAAACCTACGGGCTCTAACGTGACAACCAAAGAGGTTATGACGAAGTTGTTTGACACGTCGTCAGACTCTTTTGGTGCTTAGTCATCTTGTGATGACTCCATGGACGACAATAACTCTGGTGATGTCAGTATGCATCATCAGGAGCGAAGTTATCGTAAAGGTCAATTCGGTAAGCTTGCTACTGGTGGTGCTAGTATGCACCACCAGGGACGGAGTGATTCTAAGGATCAATTCGCGAGTAATGTACGCGTTACTGTTTACATGAACTAACAGAGAGGGGCCGCAATGCTTTGCGATTCGCTCCCGGAAATAAGCCCTGGTTGCCCTCTTAAGGCAACTAAACTCGTTAATCTGGTATGACCAACGATCGCTACCGAATTCCGTTGTTTGACTACAGGCTTCAGAAATCTGGTGAGGACGAAACGAAATTATTCATCGATGCTTTTTCCGGCATCGGTGGTACACATACACATGTAAGCGGGCAAAAGATGGCGCTCTTATGTTCCAAGCTTGCGAAGCATTTGCGCAGAATGTGCAAAGCTTAGGCCAAGAGGCCTGGCTTGACAAACTGGATTTTTCACGTGACCGGTTTCGAAAAACGGACCATAGTCGTACACGCAACAAGCTGCACTCTTTGTCTAGAGAGGCAGGGTTACCTTGCCTCGCGTTGGAAGACTCATGTCCATGCTTTTTAAGGGTGCATGTCATGCCCCTAAGGAGGCGTACCCCCCTTAAGGACCCTCATTGGAGGACGCTCATTCTTGTTAGATGCGCGAAGGAATTAACTACCTTAAAGCCTTTTCCGAGCGCGGGAAGCGCTCGTTCTCTGATGGACCCTTCGTCGAGGAGGATAAGTCTCGTCGTACTGTCGTAAGAGACCCGGTACGGTAATCACCAGTTGGGAACGAGGTTCCAACTATGGATACACTCGTTTACGAACAAGATAACTCGTTTGAACCCCTTTCACCTCACGGTGGTTCGAGAAGCGCTCAACGCGGAAACGCGTTTCACCCCTTGAATCCGTCAATAGATGTGGGGAGGAGGGAAAATCGGTTCGCCTCGTTCGCCGAACCCGAGTCAACACCTGACTTGGATCACGTCCTCCATTAGTTACGGAAGATATTGATTATGAGCGATCCCGTAGTCGCGAGTTAGCGGTGACGGTCGACAATGTTTCTCGTGACCAGTTGAAAAACTGTGGTCAAGTTGCGGTTGATCAACTGGCGAGCGAACGGAAACATCAGTCCCTTCAAAACGAGCTGGTGACAGCTCGTCAAAAGGTCTCATCCTTGGAAGATGTAGTGGAACGTCTGGTTCGTGAGAACCAAACTCTGTCCCGAAACTATCATGCTTTAGCTCGGGACCATCAGGCTTTGGCAGACGCCTTAGACCGTTCCGGGGTGATTTAGAATTGGAAGAAGCCTTGTACTGATGGTGTACGCATTCTACGAGGCAGCTCGAAAACGTGTACGCATTGTCTTGGCGATCTAGCACGATGACCACTTATTGGTGCATCATGGCACTCATACATCATGCTTTAACACAAATCATTATGGGTGGGGATGACGACACGAGGTGTGTCGCCAGCAATGGCTGTATAATACAGTAAACCATTGCGTGTTGTGAATCGATCCGTTGAGGATTGACACGACTTCGACAATCCTTTAAAGGACTGTTGCGATGTACTTATAAGGTGATCCATCAAGCCTTAAGGAGCATTATCTTCTTGATAGGCTCTTCTAACGTCGTTAAGTAATGGTGACAACGATACACTTTTCGTTGCAACAGTGATTTCATGCTCACTGTTGATTGTTGCAACTGTGTGCTTATCCTAACTGTTGAGTTGCGCAACCGGCTCAAAATTGGGGCGGCGCAAAAAGGCATCAGCGACGATATTAACTCGTCTTGGTTTATATTCCACGGAAAACATATACTCTGCGAAGGAAGACAAGCATGTCGCCATCCTTTGTGAGAGGTATGGACTGTTTACAGCCGTGCGTAAAGACGCATGGTCCGTATAAACAATGAGTGGAATATTCTCCAAGAGTTAGACCCTAAACTTCGTTAGCGCATATTTCATGGCAAAGCGTTCCTTGTCGTGCACTGATTAATTGCGTTCTGCTGGTTAAGGCTGGCGCGACTGATAGCAGACGACACGCTCTGCGCCGTCTGTGTCATACTGCATTAACGCACAGCCTATTGCAAAATCGCTGGCGTAACATACCACATGAAATTGTCTGTCTTGGTCCGCAATCGCCAGAATTGGCGATTGCATCGAGCTCTGCTTGATATCCTCGAAGGAACGCTGACAATCAGCGATCTATGACCACTTTTACATTTTTCTTCAACAAAGAAGACAGATGTACTGACATTTCGGCATAATTGCAGGAATACTTACGTAAGCTCGCCGCTAAAAACTTTCGAAGTCCCTTTTCCTCGACTGGCACTGGTCAGTCGGTGATCACCTTGATGTTATCCGGATCAGGGCGTACACCTTGTTTACGCACGATGCACCCAAGAAGTGGTATCTCGCTTGCAGCGAATATACACTTCTAGAGGTTTGCATACAACTTATGCTGATCCATAAGTGTAAGAATCTTTCGGACGTGGGTACGATGTACTTCAACGTCCGAATTTCCGAATTTCCGTCTATGGCTCTGCTATGAACGAAGACGTCATCAAAATAGCACGGCGCGAAATTCCGCACCGATCTCAACAGATTGGTTACACATCTGTTAAATGTCGCAGGGGCATTATTAAGTCCCTGTGGCATGACTAGCCACTCCCATAGCATACCGCTTGGGGTGCTTACTGCTGTGAACGGGATATCCTGTTAATGATACAGCTCATCCATCAGATCCGTTAAAGAAAAAATAGTACACTTGACATATCATCAATGATTACGTCTTTTCTTGGTATCGGCGTTTGAGCCGGTACCGTTGCAGCGCTCAATTTATTGAGCGCATGCACAATCTGCCACCCTCATGTTGCTTTACGCACACAGAAGGTCGGACAGCTATGTGGGGAAAATGACTCCCTCACATTACCCGCTGTCAAGCGATCGGCACAGATCTAGTCGTTCGAGAATACTTTCTCACGAGATAATGGCCACTGCTTCATGATAAAGTATTTCGAACCTGGTATCAGGTCAATTTTGTGTCGAGTGTCTTTATCCTTAGGCAACTCGCACGGTACTGACTCAGATAATACAACCTTGAATTCGATCAAATCTTCATATAAAGGATTTGTCTTCAAATACTCCCAGTATTGCGACGTAAAGCGTTTCATCCGAGTTTTCTCATCGAGGACACTTTCGTCCATCGATGAGCTGCTCAGAATCCGTTCGTTCTCAGAAAATACAATTGCCGACCGAATATCGGCCACGTACTTGTCATCTGTGACAAGTACGCAGATCTGCTTGATTTTGCAATTACGCAGATCACGCAAGGACCGTTTCAGCTCAAGCGTTGGCAATTGAGTTATCTCCGAAACCAACTTGGAGGCGCTATCTGATCAAGGGTATAAGCGCCTACACTTTATCCGTTGTTTACTAAGACATTTAACGTCTCAGTTTTCTCTTTGGTACTTATTTTAAAAGGTACCTGGGAACCTTTGACCACAGGTTTCTGGGGAATTATTCCCGCAGAATCTTGGGACTTATTATCTCAAGTTTTATTTGGGAAGTAACCTCCCCAACTTGGTTGCGCAACCACCAGCGAGATCGTCTACGATCGACTCACCAGTCGATCTAGGACTTCTCACTGTTTTTATAGACAGGCGTTGGATTTTTTCCTGGTTGTTGCTTTCTAAGCAAGCATCCTTGTTCGTACCAATCAACTTATTCGAGTGGTCGAGCTTCGACGCTGCATGTGCTTGTGCACAGCTGTCGGTATCTATACCCACGCCACAATGGTGGACCTACGACGCTGCCTTTTAAACATTATTTTGTCCGAAAAACACCTGGGCTTGTGGACAGCCGTCTGGATCGAACTACACAGTGTGATGCGATGTCACACTGAGGTCTTGGGCAGTCGTGCAAATGCCGAACCACAAGTGAGGACATTGTACTCACTCGTAGGACATCACCACATATGTGGATGCTTCAAGACGTTCATCAGATGGCAATCTGATGATTAAGAGGCAGGCATCGCCACAGATTGCTGCTGCCAATTTATGCATGAATCATACTTTCTGAGCCATAGTAAATACAAGGATGACATCAACTTTATCATCTAAATCTAGTACGATGAAATCATCGTCGTACTGTTCACCCAGTAACGTGTATTGGATACCAACTATACGTTTCTTTACTGATACAGATGCGCCTGTTCCTAGGTGCACTGTCATCCTCGTTAGAGGTATATCACGCTGAATGAAATTGATTCTGCGATCTTCTAGCGATTGGCGTCGAATGGAATTGTCTGACACCCCACAATCGACTAGGGACTTAGGTGGTATTATTTTTGGCACTATAAGTGGTGAGGTCAGCTCATCCCCTTGAAAATAAAATTCAAGGTGATGAGTTTGACCTCATCACCTGGGGCAGTCACACACAATTTTTGAGTGTAAGGAGCAATTTTCGTCAGGTGCGAAGCGCCCTACTGACCCCGACCGTTTTTTTACGGTCCTCCTCGCCGTTGCGATTTTGCAACAGTGTCGGATCCGCGTCCTCCGCTGTTCCAAGCGGGGGGGTCGATCGTTTCGCTCAGTGTTTTTAGGCGCTGGGCGTGCGGGGCTATACTCTTAGCGTAATGTCCCGTCTTTTGACAACTTTGCATTTTTGCAATCGTTTGTGACTTGAAGAGCGAGGTTTCTCGCTCTCCACATACGAGAGGTCCATAGGTTCTGGGCCTCCGTTATCTTGTCGTCTTAGAGGACGATAAGCCCCAGAGCGGACAAAAGCCCTGCTTAAGACTGAAGTCCTTCTTTTCCGCTATAGAGATCGCTTGTCTAGCGACTCGAATTTCAAGCTGGAACAGATGAGTATTAACAGGGCCGTCTGCAAGACCTTAAATAAACATAGTTACCTATGGTTATTCACCAATTGGATGACTCACGATAACGATGATGATTTCATCGTACTAGATCTAGATGATAAAGTTGATGTCATCCTTAAATTACTATGGCTCAGAAAGTATGATTCATGCATAAATTGGCAGCAGCAATCTGTGGTGATGCCTGCCTCTTAATCATCAGATTGCCATCTGATGAACGTCTTGAAGCATCCACATATGTGGTGATTTCCTGCGAGTGAGTACAATGTCCTCACTTGTGGTTCGGCATTTGCACGACTGCCCAAGACCTCAGTGTGACATCGCATCACACTGTGTAGTTCGATCCAGATAGCTGTCCACAAGCCCAGGTGTTTTTCGGACAAAATAATGTTTAAAAGGCAGCGTCGTAGGTCCACCATTGTGGCGTGGGTATAGATACCGACAGCTGTGCACAAGCACATGCAGCGTCGAAGCTCGACCACTCGAATAAGTTGATTGGTACGAACAAGGATGCTTGCTTAGAAAGCAACAACCAGGAAAAAATCCAACGCCTGTCTATAAAAACAGTGAGAAGTCCTAGATCGACTGGTGAGTCGATCGTAGACGATCTCGCTGGTGGTTGCGCAACCAAGTTGGGGAGGTTACTTCCCAAATAAAACTTGAGATAATAAGTCCCAAGATTCTGCGGGAATAATTCCCCAGAAACCTGTGGTCAAAGGTTCCCAGGTACCTTTTAAAATAAGTACCAAAGAGAAAACTGAGACGTTAAATGTCTTAGTAAACAACGGATAAAGTGTAGGCGCTTATACCCTTGATCAGATAGCGCCTCCAAGTTGGTTTCGGAGATAACTCAATTGCCAACGCTTGAGCTGAAACGGTCCTTGCGTGATCTGCGTAATTGCAAAATCAAGCAGATCTGCGTACTTGTCACAGATGACAAGTACGTGGCCGATATTCGGTCGGCAATTGTATTTTCTGAGAACGAACGGATTCTGAGCAGCTCATCGATGGACGAAAGTGTCCTCGATGAGAAAACTCGGATGAAACGCTTTACGTCGCAATACTGGGAGTATTTGAAGACAAATCCTTTAAATGAAGATTTGATCGAATTCAAGGTTGTATTATCTGAGTCAGTACCGTGCGAGTTGCCTAAGGATAAAGACACTCGACACAAAATTGACCTGATACCAGGTTCGAAATACTTTATCATGAAGCAGTGGCCATTATCTCGTGAGAAAGTATTCTCGAACGACTAGATCTGTGCCGATCGCTTGACAGCGGGTAATGTGAGGGAGTCATTTTCCCCACATAGCTGTCCGACCTTCTGTGTGCGTAAAGCAACATGAGGGTGGCAGATTGTGCATGCGCTCAATAAATTGAGCGCTGCAACGGTACCGGCTCAAACGCCGATACCAAGAAAAGACGTAATCATTGATGATATGTCAAGTGTACTATTTTTTCTTTAACGGATCTGATGGATGAGCTGTATCATTAACAGGATATCCCGTTCACAGCAGTAAGCACCCCAAGCGGTATGCTATGGGAGTGGCTAGTCATGCCACAGGGACTTAATAATGCCCCTGCGACATTTAACAGATGTGTAACCAATCTGTTGAGATCGGTGCGGAATTTCGCGCCGTGCTATTTTGATGACGTCTTCGTTCATAGCAGAGCCATAGACGGAAATTCGGAAATTCGGACGTTGAAGTACATCGTACCCACGTCCGAAAGATTCTTACACTTATGGATCAGCATAAGTTGTATGCAAACCTCTAGAAGTGTATATTCACTGCAAGCGAGATACCACTTCTTGGGTGCATCGTGCGTAAACAAGGTGTACGCCCTGATCCGGAAAACATCAAGGTGATCACCGACTGACCAGTGCCAGTCGATGAAAAGGGACTTCGAAAGTTTTTAGCGGCGAGCTTACGTAAGTATTCCTGCAATTATGCCGAAATGTCAGTACATCTGTCTTCTTTGTTGAAGAAAAATGTAAAAGTGGTCATAGATCGCTGATTGTCAGCGTTCCTTCGAGGATATCAAGCAGAGCTCGATGCAATCGCCAATTCTGGCGATTGCGGACCAAGACAGACAATTTCATGTAGTATGTTACGCCAGCGATTTTGCAATAGGCTGTGCGTTAATGCAGTATGACACAGACGGCGCAGAGCGCGTCGTCTGCTATCAGTCGCGCCAGCCTTAACCAGCAGAACGCAATTAATCAGTGCACGACAAAGAACTCCTTGCCATGAAATATGCACAGGCTAATTTAGGGTCTATCTCTGAGGAGATATACCGCTCATTGTTTATACTAACCAAGCGTGTAACGGGGCTAGAACGTTTCGTCACTAGCTCAAACGAACGCTTGAGGAAGCATTCAGCCTAAGTAATAGTAACCAAGTACAAATCAATTTAAATAAAATTTACCAAAAAAAAATAATTGCACTAAGTACGACCATATTCCCGCTATTCAGGAACCACTTATTTTTAGGTAATTCATCATTTGTCCATATTGGGTCTTCTGGCCCCATAATCAACCAAAAATATTTGTTACGCTGTGCTCGCTATCCAGCCACAGCACCTGCCTACAACTGTAATTGTTTTTTTAAATTCTGTAATATGGCCCATTACATCACCCCTTTCTCAAAACAGCACTCACCAACCGTGTGGCCCATTACATCACCCCTTTCTCAAAACAGCACTCACTAACCGTGGGGCTCGATTGTCGAAACTTTGACATTCACAACTGAAGCCACGATGACGGAGCACACGACTCACAACTTCAGAGTACCCAGGCTATCAACGGGAGTGCGAATATCCACGTGATGGACCAACAACTACTCCCTAAGGCGCTGTACGACTTGTCCGGAGCTCACACTCCGGACTCGCTTGCAAAGATGATGACTACTTTCGGCGTTTGCGCGGTTTGTGCGGAAAGAGTCTTGATAACGTTGCGTACGACGCTTTGCAAAGTTTATGGTGCGCCTTCATTTGGCGTTGGTACCTGATGATCGAAGATGGAAGAAACTTCCGCAATGACTTACCAATCGAAAGGAAATTCGCTCCGATCACTCAATCGGCGCATTACGCGAAAAAGTATGCGAGAACGCTTGGAATGAGGACCGAATTTGCTATTTTCACGTCAACGAGGGGTGTCGCTATTGAGGCTTGGTGCCACGTCCATCTCGCGATGAATGGCAAAGACACCTCGCTGAGTATCCACTCAGCGAATGCAAGCAAGCCTGGATCGGGAAGTACGAGCGCAGTATTTACGAACGGCAGACTGCGATTATTCGTGGTGCGCCTCAATGGCGTCACCCCTCTCGGCAGCGGAGTCGATCTCCGCTGAATGCCGAGCGCAGGGCTGTGACACACTCGTCTAGCCATCCTGTTGCGCGCTACTCGTCGCGGTCCCATTCTCGTTGTCGTGGTGATAAACGTTCACCACGACGCTCTCGTTCTCACCATTGTTCTCATTCTCACCACCAAGAATCACGACACAGTTCCTTGCCGTCTTATCGTTCTCGCTCACGACGAGAGCATCTCTGGTCGCATTGGGGTAGCTCGACTTCATGGACACATATGACCGAACAACGTCGCGAAGAAGCACGGAACGCGGCTCCCACATATCCTGCTCAGGTTGGATCTCAAGCCAGCGTAATCGATACTTGCGCGCGATTGGAATCGCGCGCCTCCCGTGACGACGGTGCTGCTTCGCGGAGAGGGTCCTCGTGACCCATAATACGATCCACAATCAGAGAACCTGACCTTTCGAATCCACAAGCGGTGGTGGGTCCTCGCGATGATAACACTGGCGTCCCGGTTGCCGAGGACGATATTGATGAGGCTGTGCACAAGCTACCGACGCTCAGCTAGCAGCTGAGAATGCTCTCGAGCGTGCTGCACAGGCGGAAAGACCGCAAGTGAGATCCGGCAGTCGAACCGCGAACTGCTCGAACGGATGAGGAGCCTGGAGCGCCAGGTTCTCGGTCATGTGCAGACAAAAACGCAGCCGCGTCCAATGTCATCGGCGCGTCAAGCAAGGCGGGAAGGGGGGGGTCAACCTACGAGCCCCTGATTCCGGTGTCTTTTAGCCGCCCGACGAAGAACGTCGGGTGAAGCCGCAACGATGAGGGAATGTCCAGCGTGTAGGCATCGGATTGCCTTAAGAACCTTGAATGGACCGATTAAGCGTGGCGCGAGTTCTCTCGCGCCTAGGTTGGTAACTGCTGAATTCATTAAGCCTTCTGTCGATAATAATACACGATCACCTTTCTGGAACTTATACATGTTTTTTCTACCATGTTTATCTGCATTATCTTTCTGTTTATCCACTGCAGACTGAAGTGCATCACGTACAAACCGGGTGATGGCTTAACATTGGAGAAAAACTCCGACCCAGCCATGTCATCAAGTGGTCGCCCAACTTAATCGGCGCGTAGTTGGCAGTAGGTGAACGCGTACCTGAAGACGGGTCAATAAGCGTCTGCGAAGCCATCGAGATAACGGGGATGCCACGCCATGTGGGGTCAAAACAGCAGACTTCGCCTTGGATCGGGTGACTATATTTGCGCTCAAATTACCGTGGGCTGCACTCGATCGTTGTTTGTCACCTCATCCTAACCCAGACTGGAGCAACGAGGCGTCGTGAAGCGACCCACGGCAAGAAGGCTAGGAAGTCGAGGGTGTCGAACCGAGTTCACAAAAAATGTTGTCAGCCCTGTTGACGCGTGTACAGCATTGGTGAGTGCGAACTCAGGAAGTGGTAATAATGCACAACTCGTTAAGGAAGTAGCGCAACTTGAAGAACATCTTCAAGGACTCAATTCACTCGCTCGGTTTGCCGATCCGTTTCCGGATGGGCCGATATTGACATCTGCAGCTTCGTCCCGAGAAGATCGGACAGTGACGTCCAAAATGTGGATGTGAATCTGGGATCACGGTGCGACACAATATTATCCGGCTAGCCGTGATGACGAAATAAAACGTCAATGAAGTGCACGCGGTCTCTGCCGCGGTGATCATAGCGGGAACAGACACCAGCTGTGTCATCTTGCTGAATCTCTCGACAAATAGCAGGACACCCGTTCGATCTTGACTATCGGCGCAAGCCCGAAGATAAAGTCTATCGAAACTTTCGCCAAGCTTCAGGTGCTATCGGCAATGGTCCTAGGGAGCCTGCGACGATGAAGCTGGTTTCACCCGTTAGCAGATTTCGCATGTACGAATCCAGTTGCGTACCCACTTGTTTATGTAGGGCCAGAAGAAGTTGCGATTCACAGCCGCGAAAGTCTTTTCGCGACCTAAGTGACCACCAAGTGGAGCATCGTGATACTTGTGAAGAAATTAAGCACGCAAATCCGAGTCGTTGGCGACGACTGTACGAGAAGCATTGAAGTGGTCAATGCTGTACAGAGCCAGTCACCGTCTAAGCTGTACCGCTGAATTCGATCACGCTTGGTTTGTGATAGAGCTCCCAGTGCAACATCACTGGGAGCGCGTAGATAAGCGATAACATCCGCGTAATCAGGATCGTTGTCGTAAGCAGCAACTATTTCGTCAAACAAGCATAGCTCGGGTGTGACCCGATTTCAACTCAGCGACACACACATCGCACATCTTTCTTCAGCGTCGTCGGCGTCAGTCACCTGGCGACTCAGTGCAGTCCGAGGAAGTAGTCGGGACGTCGTGATAAAGCATCAGCAGGGATATTGGTCTTGCCCGGTTTGTAATGCACAACGAAGTTGTTCTCGTAAAAGAAGGACAGCCACCGTGTCATCCGTTGGGATAAGTGCGAAGTCTTCATCGCTGTGCGCAGCGATGCGAAGTCAATATACAAAGCAAAGGCGTGTTCCCAAGCAGGTGAACACGGAACTTGATGAGTACGTACCGAATTGCTAACAACTCCTTATCATGAGCTGGATAGTCGGTCTCGGCTGGCTTCATCTGTCGCGACTGATAACCCACGACTCGTTCACGGCCCTCATCATCAAATTGAATGTGAGGGCACAACCAATTTCGAAGTCACTTGCTTCGCATACCACGTAGAATGGTTTGGAGTCATCCGGAAGGACCAACACTGGCGCTGAAGCCAGACTCTTCTTTACTGCATCGCAGACCTTTTGGAGCTCGGGACGCCATGACCACGTGGCGTCTTTTATTCAAAAGTGACGACAAAGGCTGTTTAGACTGGCATAATCCTTCGCATACTTATGCAAGTAATTGGCCAAGCCGAGCCACTTACGCAACTCCGTAGAGTTCTCGGGCGTGGGCCAAGAACAGATTGACGACACCTTCTCTGGATCAGCTCGAACTCCCGACTTACTCACATCAACCGAGCATCAAAAATTTTGGTGCACAAAAGACACACTTCTTGAGATTCCGCGCACAACTTGTTGTCTCGCATGCTTATCAAACGCATGCACTGTACGCCAGCCTCCCGTGGCCTTCTTCATGCAAAAGGTTGGAATCGAATGTGGCGAGGTACTCTCGCGCGCATGACCCGCCTTGCGGCGGCCTTCAAAGAATTCGTCAATAGTCTCGACTTGATCTCGAGATAATGGCCACAGCCGTGTACGCAATACCTCGAACCTGGCACGAGGTTAATCTCGTGCCGAACACCACGATCAACAGGATTTACAGCCGGAATCGTGTCCGGGAATACATCTCCACAATCACGAGCAATGTCGTAGAGCGGGTTACCAGACTCTCGCAGAGTCTCCCATGACTGTGACGCAAATCGTTCTTCAGGCGCTGACTTTGGCTCAGCGCTTCGAGGTTGCGTCATTTGCTCTTCGTATGTCACGGTTACCACCTCGTTCGTGATCAAACATACATGTTCCACAGTGCCTCCCTTAAGGTCACGTGGGAAATGCTTACAGGCAAGTCCTGGAAGGCGTGTAATCGAGGGCGCATCACGAGGTGGACTCGTGACTCCAATAGATGGCGCCTTTGTAGACTCCCTTCCACGTAATGATAGCGTGAACGCATTCCAGCTAAATTTTCGATGCTTGTGTCGTGCTTCGAGTCGATACTCGAAGCTGGCGAACCGCAGCCAGGTGATGAGCTCTCACCCCCGCCCTCTAGGCACTAGATGTTCTTATCGATGATGCGGCAAACACATGACGGGAAAAATCTATGCTCGACTTTCGACACTTGATGCGGGAGCACCTGCTCGGCCGCCGTAATCCCGGTCGACTACAAATTGCCCATGTGGGAACCCCGGACCCGACCATTACAACTCGCGTACAGACTCCAGTCCTTCCACGTCGTATTCATGTTGGAGCCCCTGCTCGATCACAAAAAGCCCATTGAGAACCTTAGTTTGACCGGTAGCGTGATGATGGGACCCTTGTTTGACAATCATGTTCTCCCGTGGGGTTCTTGACCGTCTGCGTCATACTCGTGTGGGAGTCCCTGCTCGACCACAAATTGGCCTTGCGGGAGCCCCTGCTCTACCACTATGGGTACAGATGGGAACCCCGAATCGACTACCGCATGCACGTGCGAGAACCTCTGTTCGACCGCATTGTTGACGCGCGGGAAACCCTGCTCGACCGCATTGTTGACGCGCGGGAAACCCTGCTCGACCGCATCGTCCTCTCGTGGAAGCTGCTGCTCTTCCGCATTTTTTCTCCTCGCTGTGAAGCGAGAGTCTCTGTCACTAGTGTCCAGAAGGACAGAACTAGCAGTACAGAAAGGGCCATCGCTCGCTCTGTGTACCGCAGGCGTCGTGAATTCACGATCCACTATTGTGACGTTAGTCCAGTCATGTGGGGATACCAAGAGTATGGGTTAACACTTCACTGACGTCGAACTTGCGCCGTCAGCTCACAGATCTTGCTAACCAGTCGATCTGGGGCTTATAACGTGCCAACAATGGCATGCCCAGGATGCAATCGAATGCATAGCTCATCGCGATAACTAAGAAAACATCATTACTCCGAAAACCGTCAAACGTATACGGCAATGACACTTCGCGTCGCGATACGCGTTGTGGTTTCCCGTCTGCCAACTTGACGATGATTTGTCCAGGTCGCTCGCGGACCGGAATGCTGGGAGGCAACATCATTAAACAAGTTTCACGAAACAAATTGTTTGTCTCTCCTGAGGCCAGGAGCGCTCGTAGAGGTCGCCTGACACCGGCGACATGCAAAATTGACAATAACCAGACGCGAATCACCACTTGCAGTGGTAACATTTAGCCATGCACAGAGGCCGTGGGGGCTGGAAGGTCGGGCTGCCTTCGGGGGATTCGGACACCCGTACAACCAGTAGGGCGCCCTGCACCTACTGGCCCCGACCGTTTAATTTGACGTGCGGCCGGGGAGGCGCCTTCATGATGAGCGTCCACTACATACGCCGACATCTGCGCCGGCGCGCGGCATTGAGCCGTGCGATGCCCGGCTTTCGACAGCGAAAGCAAACCATCTGACGCCTGGTGCGAGTGTCAACCTTTTAGGGAGTCGCACGTCGTCGGTTGCCCGACGATTCAAACGCGTCGATCTCTATAGGTTCCGGACCAAGGGACCGGGTGACGGTGACAACTGAAGGCTTGGTATAAGACTTAGTTACCCTAAAGTCCTCTCGGAGGGCAATGGCAAAGGCCTCCTTCAATTGGCAGGCTTCGCACGCTCAAGCGAAAAGCGGATCTGCCCCTCACGCATGCCGTCAATAAAGACACTCACCTGTGTGTACATGTCCATGGGATGTTTGGTGATACACGATGCCAGATGACGAGCCATCTGCACGTAGTCGTGCATCGCCATTTTACCCTGTCGGATGGACAGGAATCTTGAGCGCACCATTTTCTCCTCTTGCAGTAGCTCGAAGGCAAGACGTAGGTCATACTGGATGCCATCCAGGGTAAAGAACGCGTGCTCGTCAACGACGACCTCATCAAGGGCCCATTCCTTAGCTTTCCCGTAAGATGGGAAAGGAGAAGTAGACTTTCGACTGGAGCGTTTCGAGGAGCCTCGATTCGATGGCGATGTCGACTTCTCGGAACCATCGATTTAGCGACAATCGATCTTTACCTTCTCCTGAGTAGAAGAAGGCTTTCATCTTCACGGAATCGTTCGGTGAAGATCGCCATTGAGTTAAAGCTCGCCGATTGGATTCGAAGAGATCGCGAGCCATGAACTCATGAATGACGAGCCGTTATGCGTCGAGGGTCGCTGATCTCATCAGCGACGCAATGAACGCCTCTCCCAGTATCGCTACCAGGCGACTTAGTGCATCACACTCAACACCAGTGAGATGGGGAAGCTTGCGTGCTCCAGAAGCAAATCTTGAGCGTCGGAAGAAGATGATTCGCTCATCCCAAACTCGGGCATGGTAAGGACTACTAAGTGCTACCAGGTGTAACGGGGCTAGAACGTTCCGTCACTAGCTTTCACAAACGCTTGAGGAAGCATTCAGCCTAAGTATTTGGTACCAAGTACAATTCAATTTATTTAATTTCTACCAAGATTTTTAGTCGTACTAAGTACGACCGTGTTCCCGCTTTTGGCGAACCACTTATTTTCAGGCAATTAAATATTGGTCCATATTGGGCCTTCTGGTCATCAATAACGAACCAATAATAATTTGTTACGCTGGCCCGCTATCAGGGCACAGCACCTGCCTACAAATGTAAATTATTTATTTTGTTTTGTTTTAATCCTGTTATGTGGCCTCACAATGTGTCTTACGCACGACCGTAAACAGTCCACACCTCTCGAAAAGAATGGCTAGATGGTTGTCTTTCTTCGCGGAATACAACTTCTCTGTGAAATATAAAGCAGGATCGTCTCTGACACCCTATCGCGCCAGCCCGATTTTGAGCCGGCTACGCAAATCAAGAGTTAGGAAAAGCCCACTGTTGCAACGATAAGTTTTCCGTCGTCAACATGACTTGACGACATTAAAAGAGCCTATCAAGAAGATAATGCTTCTAAAGATTTGATGGGTTACCTTAGAATTCTATCCCAACTATCCTTAAGAGGGTTGTTAAACTTGTGTCGATCCTTAACGGATTGATACACAGTACGGAATAGTTTAATGTATTATACAGCCCTTGCTGGCGACACTCCTCGTGCCGTCATCCCCACCCATAATGATTTGCGCTTACGCATCATATATGAATGCCACGACGCACAAATAAGTGGTCATCGTGGACGTGAAAAGACTTATCTCACGATAAGTCGCGACTTCTACTGGCCACGCCAGGATAAGTTCGTCCGCAAGTAAATACGTGCTTGCAAAGTTTGTCAACGGGTAAGCCCAGTGCTCAATCCCGTGCTCCGTTACAACACTTGCCTGTTCCGGCAGAGCGTTGGCAGTCCGTATCTATGGACTTCGTCTTTGAATTTTACGAAGAGGATCACAAGATAATGTTTTCTT
This sequence comes from Bremia lactucae, assembly GCF_004359215.1. Taxonomy (NCBI): domain Eukaryota; phylum Oomycota; class Peronosporomycetes; order Peronosporales; family Peronosporaceae; genus Bremia; species Bremia lactucae. The sequence goes on from NC_090612.1 coordinate 870,029, forward strand.
GTGTTTGCTGATCGTTATAACCAAACGGTACATCTTGCTGCAGTCCCGGAGTCGATCATAGCCAAAGGCTGTGCTCGTATCTTCGTTGACGCGATACTTCGGCTCCATTGGTTGGTTGTCTTTCTTCGCGGAGTACAACTTCTCTGTGAAATTTGGAGGTCGCACCAGCCCGATTTTGAGCCGGCTGTACAAATCAACAGTTAGGATAAACGATCAACATAGCCTTGCCCCAAATAGCTCTGTGCTAAATAGCACGGGGCGCGAATACAAGCCCGACTTGTAAGTCGCAAGGGCGACTGTTAAGGACTTCGATAAGCTATGGTCAATTTTGTTTGACTCAGAAGCGTCTTGCAATTATGCTCGTTTGTCGTTCTATTATAAAGAATCGATGATATGCTGAGGCGCTTGAAGGCAATTCGACCACGGTTCGCTTAGAGACTGGGACCCAGTTTCCCGTACCTATAGTTACAGAGTAACTTTCTCATGTCAATTGGACTTTGACGCTTTGGTACGCTGTCTTGTCCTTGACCTGGACTCGAGATATAATCTTATCCTTTGTATAGCCTGCTTGAACGCCTTAAGCCATGGATCGATTTGAGTTTTAAGACCTTAGGCGCAACGCGCAATACTCCTAGCGAAGTTTGGAGTTAGGAATCCACATTCGCAAGGATGTCTAAGTTAATCAACTTCAATGCTGAAGACATTATTCGTGAGCGCGACTCATTATTTGTGGCGAAATGGCACTCCGTCGAGTGATATTCGTTTTGATAGCAACTCACTGAATGCTGAAAGCCTTGTGAGCCTAGGGCCGAGTCATCAACGGTGTAATATCCTAGATGCAGATGGAGCGGCACGTTTAAGTCCATTGAGTGAGGTCGGCCGAGATAGCACCACACTGAGTAACAGTCGTGACACTATTGGCAGGACGCCAAGACTTTCAGGGCTAAGCTTGTTAAATGCACGTGAAGTGACGCGTAAATGTTCACTGGATGAAGTTTTGGAGTTACGTAACTCCTCATCGGATGTTGGATTGAACATCACCTCTTGTCTAGAGCAAGATAAGGTTGTAGAACCTGTAAAACTTGAGAACGTTTACGTTCCGGCCTATATGAGGTGTGCTGTATCGACATCGAGACAGCAGAGACAAAAATTGGAATGCGGCACGAGACGCGACACGCCTGTCATGTCACACTGTAATACTAGCGAACAGCTAGATACTCTCGTTAATACTGTACTGGGAAGGTTGGGAGTAATAATATCCTTGATCTATCCCATCGTTGCACGCTCTTTTAGAGCTAACCGAAATGTATGTCGATGAGTTTGGCCAGGCCTTCAAGGCTTGTGACTTATCTGAGATGGTAGGCATTGGACCAAACACTGAGATCGTTGCTTCCGAATGAAGCTGATCCTGGAGATACGAAGGCGGCGCCTAGTGCACGGAGTGGATTTTCGATCCTTAAAGATCCTACAGATCCATTGTTTCCTTAGCTAAGAAATTTCAGACGTAATGTGTCACAATCCACCGTCTGTGTTACTTCTGATAGAGATTTACGTCATGAAATTGATTTAGTCCGGAACCCCCAAATCATGTCACACTGTGACACTAGCGAACAGCTATATACACTCGTTTACAGTGTGACTCGTAAGGTTGAGGGTGATATTAGCTTAAGGCTATCACATCGTTACACGCGCTTTAGAGCTAGGCGAAACGTCAGTCGATGAGTTCGGCCAGGCCTTGAAAGGGTGGTGACTTGTCTGAGATGGTAGTCATTTGACCAAACGCTGAGATCGTTGCTTCTGAATGAAGTTTTTCTTAAGGATACAAAGGCGGCAGTTAGTGCGCGGAGTGGATTATCGATCCTTAAAGATCCTACAGATCCTTTTTTCCTAAGCTAAGGAATATCAGACGTAGTGTGTCACAATTCACCGTCTGTGTTACTCCTGATAGAGGCGTACGTCATGCAATTGATTTGATTCCCGAATCAAATATTGTGCTACACGACAGTGGCCTTTACCGAAGGAACAGTGTGACGTCATTGACGACTTTTCTCGCGCCAAACACAAGGCTGTCCAGGTACGAGAGAGAGTGCTTCTTCCCATTCGACACCGACGTTTTGCGTTAAGAGCCAAGTGGTAGATGGCGCATTGTGCATTGTGCATGCTTATAAAAAGCCTAATGCTGCTCCCATACCAGCGCAGACACCCATTTTAAGAAAGGAAGTTCTCCAGAGCAATGTGGTGGGATGTATAATGTACTAGAGCTCGACTTAGCCGATGGTTTTTATCAGCTGCTCATGCGAACTTGTAATATCCCGTTTACAGCGGGTGGCACCCGAAGCGGCATGCTATGGGAGTGATTGGTAATGCTGTAAGGGCTTTTTGATACCCCGGCGACTTTTAATCTTTTAGTGGCGCAACTTTTTCGTCTTCATCGAGATATGCCCAGACTTATTTTAATGACATTTCTGTCCATAGTCGTGCGAAGTAGGGTCGGTTGGATGCGGAAAACCACATAGTCCAATTGCGGGCAGTTTTATGCTAACGCTTCTAAATGCACCTTTGTTTTGCAGAATGAATTCCCTTTCTACGATGCTTCATCGGAAGTGAGGCCTTAGTGCAGACCCTGCTAAGGTAAAAGCTATTGTTGATTGGCCTATCCTTAACAACCGTAAGGATTGCGTAGGTAGCAAACTACTTGCACAAGTACAGCAAAAATTATGCTGATATGGCTGACCAGAATCCAATCTTCTTAAGGAGGATACAGATTGGTGCTGGCAGGTGACGCTTTAAAGCAGTTAAGGATAGCCTTATCCATGCTCCGATTTTGACTCTGTTTATCTATAGAGATGACATTTTGATTGGTAAAAATAGGTATATATATTTAATACGATTAAATATAAATCAGTCTGAAAACTACTTCCTACCTTTTAATCGGCCTTTTAGTGTCGTCTGTGACACATCTGATTATGCCATAGGCAGCGCTCTGTTAAAAGCCGATGAAGATGGACGGAAACGCGTCATTGCTTTCAAGTCTAGACGCTTAAAGCTGCAGAGAATAACAACCGTGTTCATGACAAAGAACTGCTTGCGATGAAGTATGCTCTTGTCAAATCAGAGTACATCTGCTTGGCTCTAAGCCTTTTGTGATTTATAGATTATGCGTATGTTGCAATGCGACCAAGTCGCCTCATCTCTGACAGAGAATGGCTCGATTACTTTCTTTCTTTGCCGAATACATCTTTAAGATGAAGTATGAGCCGGGAAAGCAAAAGCTTGGGCTGATGCGTTATCACGCCGCCGCGATATAATGAGCTCTATCATGTTACAACTTTAACGTCGCCGATCACTGATCAAATCCGTTCGGCATATGTCACGGATGAACAGTGTGTAGCTTTGCTATGCGCTCTTGAAAGCAAGGAGTTTAAACAAAACGGACATTAACTTGTCGGCACGATTGAGTGCAAGCTTGCATCGATATTCTATCAAGAAGGGGCTTCTGTTTGATTCGACTAATGCAGCGGATTCCAAACGCATCGTGTTTCTTCACGACGAGCCCTTAAGTATCGAATCGTCTATGATGCACATGAATCTGTTTTTAGTGATCATCTCGGTCGAGAAAAGACCTACGGCTCCGTGCGCCAGAGTTATTGGTGGCCAAAACTCAATATATGGTAAACACCTATATTCACACATGAAAAACTTGCCAACGTGTTACCCCTCGACAAATTTAACGGCACCGCTGTCAATTTAGATGATGCTATGCGATAAAATTTAAAACTGTTCTGTTATATTTTATCGCAAAGCATCATCTAAATTGACAGTATGGCATCAAATTCTATAGTCAAAAGTGTCTTTCCAGTCGTGGCCAGATACCATCCGCACTACTTGACGATCGGATCCAAGTTTGGTACATAGTGATGAGTGATGAGCCCGGAAGAAGTGCTGAGCCGCCTACCTGCCGATAGGAGAGTAAATGTGCCCGGAATCGGACCTACGGTAATGGACGCCAATAGCGAGCGCATCTCCTGCACATACTCTTGCAGATGTCGCTTCGCCTATCGCGCCCCAAAGAAGCGCGCCTGAAGCACTTCGTTGTTCGGCGGCTGGTACATGGCGTGAATCTTTGTCTTAAAGAATGGAACGCCTTAACGTCGGCCGTAAGCGAGTAAGCCCACTCTGAGGCCTTACCGCGCGGCGGTATTCATCGATGAGCTCCGCGACACCGCATTGCTCCACGGCTAATAGCCAGTGGTAATCGCGTGCGCTGCAGTTCCATTGAACTTGGGCGGGTCCATCTGAATGGGCCTCGGCTGATGCGGCCGGGCAGAGAGCATTTCAACAGTCCTGTTGAAAGCCTCGCTCCGAGCCTGCTCATTCCTCAGCTTATCCCGAGTCTGAGTGACGGACTCCGCCGCAGCATGGCCTTGTGCCTCGGACGCGGCCCTCCGCTGTCAGAGCACGAATGCCTCAAACTGCTCCAACTGAGCAACATGTTGCTCAGGAGGACTACCCAGGAGCCTGGCCAGGGCTTGTTCACCAAGTCCCTGCGCCATAAGCCCTGCCACCTCCCGATGCTGTTCGGAGAGATGGGATAAAATAATCCCAATCAATATTGAGGCTCATCCTCACGTACACACCCAGAGATGCGGGTCGTGGGAAGGATTTCTAGTGCTACCAAGTGTAGGCGGGCACGTCGTAATGCGGCCACGCTCTACTTAGACACACACCCTAGCACAGCGAGGAAGCGGTTTAACCAGCTTCTCTTGCGTGCAGTGAGGTAGTTGTGGTGGGCGCGTTTGCGACTTCACCCAACGCACTAAGTACTCTGGTTAAGTGTCGTCACGGGAGCGGTAATCCGGCTCCTCGTGCGCACTTACCAAGAAGGAAGTAGTTTTTAGACTGATTTATATTTAATCGTATTAAATATATACACATATTTTTACCAATTAAAATGTCATCTCTATCGATAACACTCAATATGTATTGCGAGCGTATCTTTCTAGATACCTCGCGTAACGGATGACGCTAGGCGTCATCCCTCCTAATGTGAATGCACCTATGTGCATCACATACACAAGGGTTGGTCACAAATGTGAACCACACCCGAGTGTTGGGTCTAATTACTATTATTTAGTAATTGACCATCCCCTTAAGTACACCAAGTATACTTAACGGGGACTGTGTAACATTAGGGCAACTTTAGCCCGTTACAAGCTGCCTTGTTACACACCCGTTAAGTACTCTTACACAGGGGGGCCAATTACTTCATGTGAATAAATTTGACCTGTCACTCGGGTGAGGTTAACATAGCGACTTACCGTTGTGTATGTGATGCACATAGGTGCATTCAAAATGAAAGAGATGACGTCTAGCGTCATTCACGAGCTGAGGTATTTAGAACAATACGCTCGCCATGTCGAGATGCACATCTACAGAGATGGCTTCTATTGATTAAGTAAAAAGATTCTATATTTGATTCTACATCATATAAATTAGTGTTAAACTTACTTTCTAGATAACAAGTGCGCACGAGAAGACGGGCAACTGCTTCCGTGACGACACTTTTTCTAAGGTACAAAGTTCGTTGTGAGAGGTCGCTTAGGCGCCCACCAACTACCTCACTGCACGTGAGACAAGACGGACAAACCGCTCTCTCGCTTTGTTTGGAGGTGTGTGCTTGGTAGTGCGAGGCCGCTTAAGAAGCGCCCGCCTACATCTCCCATGCCCCTTTTACACCCAAAAACCTTATCAGCGATTTCTTGAGTATGCCCAGATGTTCGTTAATCCCTTTGTCAACAACAGAAGTTCTGATGCGTCGTCATTATTGGTGATGAAATCGTCTATCGCATCAAGAATGCCGGGCTTGCTCATCTCGTTAATTTTACTTACTGATCTGCTCTTTCGTGACCAGTGGCAGGGGATGCGCGTCGTAGCGCGCGCTGTCATGTGTGCCGTACGTTTTGGACTATAACTGTTGTAAAGCTGATGCAGAACGGAGCGATAAGAGGGCTTCAACGTGCTCGTACTATCAATGAAAGCGTATTAAACTATTTACATATATGATAACTACACTTTATTCGACAATGAATCTCGGACCTGATATCAACATCAACATTCCGCCTCAAAAACTTAGCTATTTTTTATCGCCAGTGCTATCATTATAGAATTTTCGAGCTCGATCGAGCGCGCATAAATCACCAAGGATCCGTGGTCAGCAAACTTAATTGCCTCTTCCTCTGTCCACTTTATTATCTAAAAAGATTTATCGAGCTTCCGTAACGCAACTCATTCAGAACCCTCGACATGTCGCTGTCCAAACAAACTAATCTGAAGTTTTCAGCGGCCGATAGATTGCGCGAATTTGCGTTAGGAATATTTATGTATTATATGTTAGACAAGTCAGTAATTAACTTCGGATGCCATACTCCGCAGGTAAAGTGTAGGCGGGCACGTCGTAATGCGGCCACGCTCTACTTAGCACACACCCTAGCACAGCGAGGAAGCGGTTTAACCAGCTTCTCTTGCGTGCAGTGAGGTAGTTGTGGTGGGCGCGCAAGCGACCTCACCCAACGCACTAAGTACTCTGGTTAAGTGTCGTCACGGGAGCGGTAATCCGGCTCCTCGTGCGCACTTACCAAGAAGGAAGTAGTTTTTAGACTGATTTATATTTAATCGTATTAAATATATACACATATTTTTACCAATTAAAATGTCATCTCTATCGATAACACTCAATATGTATTGCGAGCGTATCTTTCTAGATACCTCGCGTAACGGATGACGCTAGGCGTCATCCCTCCTAATGTGAATGCACCTATGTGCATCACATACACAAGGGTTGGTCACAAATGTGAACCACACCCGAGTGCTGGGTCTAATTACTTTATTTTAGTAATTGACCATCCCCTTCAGTACACCAAGTGTACTGAACGGGGACTGTGTAACATTAGGGCAACTTCAGCACGTTACTGAAAATGTGCAAATAAACAATTAGATTATAATTACAGAAATTTTATATAATACCCCTCTTTCGAAGCCAAATACTAAAATTATCCCTATTTTTTCAAATTTCACAATATGCCCCTCTTTTTCATACACTCTTCCACTGGTTTTCGTTGTTGATCGCGAGCTTGCTCTGACTAATGAATTGAAATCCAATATTCGAGCTCATGCTCCATGTCCATCGCGGCAAATTTCTATTTCAACGAACAACATATCCCGCCCAGTCACACTCTTTCTCGTTTCCGGGTCATTTCCGCAATCGCTGTCCCGATATATTCGTGAATGGATTTCACAAATATTTCGTCCCTTGGCCTTTGGTCAGAACTATGTCTACCAAATGTTTTCAATTCCACAAACCGAGTATTTGAACGTTGCAGTCGGGTAAATACATGTTTTACCTGGTTTGCCCGTCTCCACTGGGTGTTGGGAGTCCATCAGTATGAACTTTGAGTTTGTTTACCGAAAGAATCGGCCGGTAACACGGTCATCGTATTCTTTGTGGACAGCTTGAGCAAAATGGCTCATTTAGCGGCTGTGCTAGATACCATTGATAATGAAAGTACAGCAAGGCTGTTTATTGATCGCGCGTTTAGACAACACGGGTTGTCAGTGGCAATTGTCTCCGATTGAGACCCCCGCTTACGGGTACGTTCTGGAAATCGATCTTTCGACTGCTTGGCATCAGAATGGCCTCCTGCTGCGTTGCTCGGTGAGCACGTGAACCTCTCGTTCCAAGTCGAAAGACTTCTGAAGCAACGTCCTACTAACGGTCAATATCAGTATCTGGTGAAGTGGTTGGGTATCCTCCTTTGGAAAACTCTAAGAAGGACGAGGTTCCTCTTCACCAAGATTGCCCGTACGCCGTTGACGTTGTTAAGCGCCGCGCTCGGGATCAACCTGTGTCAATAGAAGCTTCCCACGAAAAGAGATGAGAACGGATGTATCCTCAGCCTCAAAGCGACTCATATCCATGGTTGCAGGAGCAACCGAAGCACTCAGTGCTAGCTGGCAGTAAATCGTATTGTGGTCGATACGCCGCACTTAATCGGTCTTTGGCTTTCAGCTTTGAGAAATTAATGTGGAGTTATCGCTCTAAAGAAAGCCGACCACATTGACAGATTCTCTAAGAGACCATATATTCAGAAGAAGACGGCCCGGTGTACATATTCAACGGAAGAGTTCTCGGCTTCGGATTCCGACTCATTTGGATATATAAAGATCAGAATGTTCCTCATAGAGGACACAGAGGCACCCCGAGTTTGATCGCGCAGACGCACTGAGTACTGACGCAGCGTTACAATCACTGGCGTACGGTATCGCTCATTGAGTGCAGCGCGTGTTGCGAGCTCTTTTGGCGTAGTTGCCTTGAGCCTAGGGCCCTGGCGAACAACTTACGGTTCGCAACCTATTGGAGGTGCTCTTCCACACTTAGTGGTGTGAATCGATATTCACTATAAGTTTCGCTTTCGCAAGTACCGCAGTCCGACAACGAGCTTGCTCCTCCCTAGGAATAGCTCGTTCTTGCTCATCATCGAGCGGTTTGTAATTTTGTTGGCCTCCAGGCCAGGTATTCTGCTTAATGCGGTCAAAGCGTTCGCGACACGTTCTGGGAATTGACTCGGTGCCCGACTATATTCGTCTTCACGCTGATGCGTGTTGCATTCGGGCTTCTCCTTCTCTTCCTCAGATGCAGTATGACAATCATAGTCTACGTACTCATCTCAAAGGAAGGAGCCAAGAGTCGTTGATTCACGCTTAGAAGTCATACGAGAGAATGGATGTAAACACAACCGTAAGGTTAGCTGCACGGCGTCCAACTTTAAAACGAAAATGTGAGTGGATGTTGACACTCGGTGTCAACAGTCTGATGGAAGAGGGTGTAATCTGGCACACATCGGTTGGTAAACCGTTAATGTAGTACAATTCACATTATGGGTTAAATACCGCTTTTACGATTTTTAAAATAGGTAATATCATTAAAACACCATTTTTGCGTAATACGAGTGGCAGCCACCAAATAGAGATCTGGGGACCGAAATCTATTAAAATATATCAGGGTAAGATTTACTTTAAACACTAATACAGTTCAGTTCCATATTGATCTTAAAGCGTGATCTTAAAGCGTAAAGGGCCTTACAAAGGCTTGCGCAGTGTTCTATGAGAGCATTAAACCTACCTAAGGTGTAATGGGGCACGTTTTGCTAGTACTGATAACAGTACTAGCAACCTACATTGATAACAGTGAAGGTGGGGCACCTCGACTACTTCACGAACACGATGTGCAAAGAAAAATTCTAAGTAGCAAAGAAGTCTTCGCTACTAAAGGTAAATTCTATGCATTAAGAATAGGTAAAAAGTAAGACTGCATTGATATATCCAGTCCTTACAGAACGATCTTCTATTTACTGCCTGTAATAAATTAATAACAAGCTATGCAATGCGCCTCCGCGCGCGACGCCAAATCGTGTCTCGTAACGATTGGCGAGGTTAATTTATACTTAAATCAACCAATCAATAGATCGAATGTCTTATTGTATCAATATCTTTAAATTTGGTAATATTGTAATTATCAATTCACAATAAAAACTATTTTTTGCTTCTTTATTAATTTCCTCTCATAGAAAATAATATTTATTTCTCCTCTTATAGGAAATAGTATTTATGTAACGGGCACCTCGTTACATGAGGTATATACTCTCGGGCATTAATTGCCACATGGTTCTATAAACCACTTAGTCCCTTAGCGAGACTTCATAAAGCTCTACGAGCTTGTACGACTCACGGTGTTTTTAACCTCTTGATTCTACAGAACTAAATGACTCTTTGAGTCTGCAGCCGTAAGCACCCCATGCGGTACCGTTGTGAGTGGCTAGTGATGGAACAGGGAATTTGTAATGCTATTGCCTAATTCAATAGATGTGTTACAGATTTGTTCAGATCAGTTATATTGATTATCTCTTCGTTCACAGCCGATCCATGAACGGAAAACTAGACGTTTAGCTACATCGTATCCACGTCCGTAAGCTTTTTCCACTAAGCTGTACGCCAACCTCAAGAAGTGCATATTCTCCGCAAGCGAAGTATCAATTCTTGGGTGTATCGTGGGGAATCGGTGTACGCCCTAATCAAGAAAATATTAAGGTGATTACCTATTAGCCGGTGCCAGTCGATGAAAAGGGAGTTTCAAATCCTCGAGCTAGCGGCATACTTGTACACGTATTCGCACAACTCGTTAATTGTCCATAACCCTCGCAAAGAATGACGAGGTCGTATCAATTTTTAAGAAGCAAATCTTCCACCTGAAATCTGTGCAGGGCGACTTAACGTCGTCGCTGATGCGCTTTCGCGCCGGCCCATTTTAGCCGACTGCGCCACGTTAACAGTGAGGATAACTCAATTGAAACCGAGTGTCCCGTAACATAAATATTATATCGTATAAGAGGAATAATAAATATTATCTCTTAAGTGCAAATTTTTTTATCTTAATTAATTTTGACTTAAAAGTTCCAATATTACCAAATTTGGTAATATTGACGCAATAAGACATTAGTTCTATTGATTAGTTGATTGAAGTTTGTATCAACTGCGCCAATCGTTATAAGACAGGATTGTGCGGTGTGCAAGTAGGCGCCATACATATTTTCTTTATAATATAATAAAGTCAGTAGTAGATAGAATATCGTTACGCAGGAACTTAATATATTAGTACAGTTCCACTTTTTTCTATGCTAACAAAGCCTTAGAATTTACTTTTAGTAGCTAAGACGTCTTAGCTACTTAAAACTTTCATCTGCACGTCATGTACGTAAAGTAGAATAGATGCCCCACATTCACTGTAATCAGTGTAGATTGACTTGTACTGTTGTCAGTACTAGCAAAGGGTGTCCAGTTACACCCGGTAGCACGTCGTAGTCCGTTCAACAGTCCACGCACGTTCCATCCAATATGGACATCTTGGATGATGAAGGGGGGAATTATCAAGCCTCTCTAGAAGGCTATCACGCAACGCGTGAAAATTTCACTCATTTGAGTGGCCTTAAATCGAACGCATGAGTTTAGTCGTACGCGAGCCAGCCGTTCGCGCAATGTTGTGCGCTCTACAAAGAGACGAGCATCATGCGGCTATAGCCGAGTTCATACAGCACGAACTCGACGGCGCCCCACCAATGAGGCTCTCGAAATGCGGATGTGTTGAGAGAACAGGGTGCTCAACAGATGGCAATATTGAGACAGCAGCATTTACATGCTGCTAATGGGCCGACGTTTCCGCGTCGACCCGAAAGCTTAAAGATCGAAATCTCGAGGCAGTCGAGGGCGGCTGCCTTTTGCGATGGATCGTCGAATTAGACGACGCCATCAAAGCTCGCCGTATCGGTGATGATGCGATAAAAGTGAAATTTGGCATGTCCACTTAAGCGCTCAAGCTTCACGATCCATTAGTTTTTGGGTCGTATGAGGTCTGTAAGACCCGGCTCAGACAAATATTTGAGCCGCCCCGTGCCGAATTAAGGGCTCGAGCCGAGTTCCTGAATTTTAACAGGGAAGCGTGATCTTCACACTTATGCCCAGCATAACACGATACCTGGTCATTTATATCGTGAGTCATTCTATTGATGAGCAAACACAATATTAAAGGTCTTGTATACGTTCCTGTTAAGACCAACCTGTTCCGGCTTTAATTAGAGTCGCTCGACTAAGCAATTTCTGTAGCGGAACAGGAGACTACAGTCTCAAACCGGCTTTGTGCACTCTGGAGCTTATCGTCCTCCAAGACGACAAGAAAACGGAGGTCTAGAACGTATAAACCTCCCGTATGTAGAGAGCGAGAAAACTCGATCTTCAAATTACAGACGATTACGAAAATGTAATCGTTGTCAAAAGACGGGCCACTACGCCTATGAGTGTAGTGCCCCACGCCCAGTGCCTAGAAATACTGAACGAAAAGATCGTCCTCCCGCTCGGAACAGCGGAGGACGCGGCTCCGACGCTGTTGCGAAATCGCAACGGCGAGGCGGATCGTAAAAAACGGTCGGGGTCAATAGGTGCGGAGCGGTCTACCGATCCAGCAACGTCACAAGAATTTGCAGGCCTTTTGACGAAGTTGCTTCTCACACACAAACATTGTGTGAAACTGCTCCAGGTGATGAGGTTCACTTATCACCTTCACTAAAAAAGGGTCATATGATTTGCCACCTAAGTCCTTAGTCGATTTTGTGGGGCGTCGCACAATTTGACACCAATCGCCAGAAAATCGCAGGGGCAAGTTCGTTGAGCGCGATATCCTTGTAACGAGGACAGCAGTGCGCCTAGCAACAGGCGCATCTGTAACAGTAAAGAAACGTAATTGGTATCCAATACACGTTAAAGGGTAAACAGTACGTTGATGATTTCATCGCACTGGATTTTGATAACAAATTTGATGTCATGCTTGGATTACGAAGACTCCAAGTACGAGCCATGCATAAATTAGCAGCATCGAGCCGCGACGATGCCTGTCTCTCGATTAACAGAGGGTCATCTGATGAACGCCTTGAAGCGCTTACAATCGTGTGAATGTCCTACGAGTGAGTGCGATGGCTCACTCGTGGGTCGGTCGTTTGCACGACTGCACAAGATCTCAGCATGAAAACTCATTACACTGTGGAGTTAGATACCGACGGCTGTGTACAAACACTGGCAGCGTCGAAGTTCGACTAGTTGAGTGGTACGAAACTAGGATTCTTGCTTAGAAAGCAACATTCAAGAAAATTTGAAATGTCTGTCTATAATAGGCAGTGCGAAAGTCCTAGATCGACTGGAGAGTCAACCGTAGAGGATCTTGCTGTGGATGCGCAACCACAGTCAAAGGCAGTTGCCGAGGATACTTCCTAAATAAAACTTGAGGAAAGAAGTCCCTAAGAATCTGCGGGAATAAGTCCCCAGAAACCTGTGGTAAAAGGTTCCCAGGTACCTTTGTAAATAAGTTTCAAAGAGAAAATTGAGACATTAAATGTATAATTGCGCACCGCACAATCGTGTCGTATGACGATTGGCGGGGTTGATTAAGAGTTAGATCAACCAATCAATAGAGCTAATGTCTTATTGCGTTAATACGACCAAATTTGGTAATGTTGGAACTATTGAGTCAAAATCTCTAAAGAGAATATTTTGTACTTCTCTATTTATTTCCTCTCATAGGATATAATATTAACTATTCTTTTTATAAAAAATAATAATTATGTAACGGGAAACTCCGTTACATCAACCCTCCTTGACCAACAGTCACAATAGTGACTGATTGAGTGATAGGAAAATACTATTTACCTGTAAATTTTGCATTATCAGTTTCTTCTTTAAAACTCCAATTTTATTGCATTATTGCTTTTATTTCGTTTGCGTATGCTATCAGAACCCGTGCGCGTAGCTTGCAAGGTCGCAAATCTGGCAGCGGCACGGACCATTGCAGCTAGTGGTAATGCAAATAATTCAGTAGACGCTAGTGCGTCTACTGCGTGGAATACGTCACCTCCTACTCCAGTTACTGGTATATGTCACCTGCTACTCCCATTGTTGGTGACTTGGCCGAGTCGGCGTCATCGCCCGTCTCGATGGCAACTGTTAAGGCCTCCGGATCAACCGGGTCCACGTTCGTTAAACCTACGGGTCTAACGTGAGGACCAAAGAGGTGATGACGAAGTTGTTTGACACTTTGTCAGACCCTTTTGGTGCGGAGTCATCTTGTGATGACTCCATGGACGACGATCACTCTGGTGATGTCAGTATAGATCACCAGGGACTGAGTAATTCTAAGGTTCCCTCGGAGAGTAATGTTAGCGTTAACGTTAACATCAGCCAATGAGGGAGGGACTGCAATGTTTTGCGGTCTGCTCTCAAAAAGAAGCATTGGTTCCCTTCTAAGGGGAACCTATCTCGTTGGTCTGCTATGACCAACAATCGGTACATTATTCCGTTTTTCAACTCATCCAGGCTCAACCGCCTAGTGAGACGAAAGGAAATTCTTCATCGATACCTTTTTCCGGCATCGGTGGTACACTTGTTCCTTTGTTCCAAGCTTGGTAAGCATTTGTACAGAATGTGCAAAGCATAGGCCGCGACATACTGGATACTTCCCGTGAACAGTTCGATTAACGGACCGTAGTCGGTGCCTGCATCGTTTGTCTAGAGAGGCAGGGATACCTTGCCTCTCGAAGGGGGACTCATGTCCATGTTATTTAAAGGGTGCAGGTCATCTTCTTAAGGAGGCATATTCACGTAAAGATCCTCATTGGAGGACGATCATCTCTTGTGAGATGCGCGAAAAGATTGGGAATCGTCAACCCTTATAAGAGTGTGGGAAGCGCTCGTTCTCTGATGGACCCTCCGTCGGGGACGGGTCTCGTCGTTCAGTTAAGAACGGAATTCCCAACTGTCATGCGAGGTTCGATACCCTCGTTATCGAGAGATAACTCTTTCGAACCCACGGTGGTTCAAGAAGCGTTTAACTAGAAAGCGCTTCTCACCACTCAAATCCGTCAATGTATGTGGAGGGAGAGGAAAAATCGGGTCCGCCCAAATCGGCGAACCCGAGTCAACATCATGACTTGGATAATGCCGTCCATTATTTACGGGAGGACTTTAATCACGAGCGATCCCGTCGTCGCGACTTTAATGACGACGGGTACCAGATCCTTCTGGAGGGACTAATGTGTCCTTTCGTTCGCATGTTGATCTACCGTAAATTAAGCACAGTTTTCATTGTTTCACGCGAACATTACCGTAAATTGAGCACAGTTTTCAGTGTTTCCCGCGAACATTGAAAACTGTGCTCAATTTATGATAGATCAACTTGCGAACGAAAGGACGCATCAGTCCCTCCCAAAGGAGCTGGTGACAGCTCGTCAAAAATTCCTTCCTTGGAGGAAAGAGAGGATATTCTGTTCTTGAGGATCATACTTTGACCCGAGACCACAGGCTTTAGCTCGGGACCTTCAGGCTTTGGCAGACGCCTTAGACCTTTCCGGGGTGATCCGAAATCGGAGGAAGCCTCGTACTGATGGTACAGGCGGAGACGCCTGATATTAAACGTAGGATGCGTACGCATCCCATGAGGCTCGATCGTGTACGCATTGCCTTGCGACGCAATACACGAAACGGGCCGATACATCTGGGCAGTAATTTATTACTGCTCACATTCGTCACTACATGTTTAGGTAGATTACCGTAGACAGAGGGACTAGATCGTTAACATTAAATGAAAAAATATTTGGTCATCATTTTTGTCGGAGTTCCGTTTCTGTCGGCCCACTGCATCAGCGATGGAACCCTGTACGAAATGGACCACTGCTTCTCTAGCCGGCAGAAATTCTCGTGCTGACTCGGTTTTGCTTTTCTCTTCAATGCGACCAGTGCGTACTGTGAAGATGGCATTCTTCTCTTTAGTACGACATTATTGTTCTAACTAGTATTATTTCAATGCTGCGTCTTTCAGCATCGTTATCAAAGCCAGTAATAGCATTATCGCTGGGTTTGTCAACTTTAATGTAGATTGATTCACATTACTATCTTTCGCATTGACCGTAGTGTCAATGCGTGATGAGCAGGAGCTAGAAATCTCTTTGCTTCAGCGAGTCCTCTCCCCCCTTGAATAAGAATCCCTAATAAACAAGATGGGTATACGTGGATGGCGTAAGCCATTCACGTCAACCGGTGTATGCGTTGTAGAAGCATGCACCGAATTGTTGATGGCAAGTTTACCATCGGCAAGAGTTCGCTCTAATTCGTAAAAGAGTGGACGTATCCGCGAAGTATCGCCTCGACGATACGATTTGCACACTCTGTCTTACCATCTATTTCAGGATGGCTAGAAGTTAACATTTTCAACTGTGTTCCAAGTGATTTTGAACACAGATTGCCAGAATTCCGTCGTGAATCTAGGATCTCGATCTGAGACCAGTTCACGGGGTAACCTATGGAGTCAAAACATAGTGTCGATAAAGACACGAGCACAGCCTTTGGCTGTATTCAACTCTGG
Organism: Bremia lactucae; assembly: GCF_004359215.1. Lineage (NCBI taxonomy): Eukaryota > Oomycota > Peronosporomycetes > Peronosporales > Peronosporaceae > Bremia > Bremia lactucae. Next base: position 886,041 of record NC_090612.1, read on the forward strand.
TACTGTAGCAAGATGTACCATCTTGCTGAAACAATCAATAATACAAGAATACCATTATTCTTGTAACCGTCTTCGGGAAATCCGAAGGCTAAGTCCATAGGAGCGGGCTGCCAACACTCTGCTGGAAAAGGCAGAGTTGGTAACGGAGCACGGGATGAAGCACTGGTCTTCACCCGTTGACAAACTTCGCAAGCACCTATGTACCTGCGGACGAACTCATACTGGCGTGGCCAGTACAAGTCGCGACTTATCGTGAGATAAGTCATCTCACGTCCACGATACCCACTTATTGGTGCATCGTGGCACTCATACATGATACGAAAGAGCAAATCATTAGGGGTGGAGATTACGACACGAGGTGTGTCGACAGCAATTACTATGTAATACAGTGAATCATTGCGTGTTGTGTATCGATCCGTTGAGGATCGATTCAAAATCGACAATCCTTTATAGAATTGTTGTGATGCATTTTAAAATTATCCATCAACCCTTTAAAAGCGTTGTCTTCTTGAAAGGCTCTTTTAACGTCTTCAAGTAATGTCGACGACGGAACACGTATTGTTACAACTGCAGGCTCATGCTCCCTGTTAATTGTTGCAATAGTGAGTTTATCCTCACTGTTGTTTTGCACTGCAGGCTCAAATTCGGGCCAGCGTGATAGGACATTAGCGACGACATTAAGTCGTACTGGTTTTTATTCCACGGCGAGGTTACTCCGCGAAGAAAGACAACCATCGCGCCATTTTTTGTGAGAGGTGTGGACTGTTTTTGCGGCCGTGCGTAAAGACGTATGGTCCGTAAAAACAATGAACGGTCTATCTCCCAAGAGATAGAACCTAATCTTAGCCAGTGCATAGTTCACGGCAATGCGCTCCTTTTCATGCACTGCGTAATTGCGTTCAGCTTTTGAAAGCTGACGAAACCGATACCAGACGACGCGCTCTGCGCCGTCTGTATCATTTTGCATCAACGCACAGCCGATTGCAAAATCGCTAGCGTCAAAGACCACGTGAAATGGTCCATCGTGGTCAGCAACCGCCAGGATTGGCGATTGCATTACGCTTTGCTTGATACTCTCAAAAGAAAGCAAACAATTAGCGTTCCATGACCACTTTACATTTTTCTTCAATAAAGAAGAAAGATGTACTGTCATTTCGGCATAATTTTAAAAATTGCGGGAGTACTTATGTAAGTACGCCGCTTAGTCGATGAACTTTCGAAGACCCTTTACATCGACTGGCACAAGCCAGTCGGTGATTGCCTTGATCTTTTCCGGATCAGGGTTACACCGTGTTCACTCACGATGCACCCAAGGAGTGGTATTTCGCTTGCAGCTAATAAACACTTCTTGAGATTTGCATACAACTTATGCGTGCGCATTAGTGTAAGAACCTTTCGGAGGTGGGTAAGATGTACTTAAACGTCCGACTTTCCGTTCATGGCTCAGCTATGAACGAAGACGCCATCAAAATAATTCAGTGCAAAACCCCGCACCGATCTTAAAAGATTGGTTACACATCTGCTAAAAGACGCAGGGGCATTACTAAGCCCCTGTGGTATAACTAGTCACTTCCATAGCATTCATTCCGCTTGCTTACTGCACTGAGCAGGATATCCTGTTCCAGCATAAGGATGTGATATAATCCATCCATCAGATCCATTCACAAAAATATAGTACATTTTGACATACCATCAATATTAACGTCTTTTCGTGGTATCGGCATTTAAACCCGTTTACGTTGCAGCGTTCAATTTTGAACGTATGAACAATTTGCCATCCTCTTGTTGCTTTACGCACACAGAAGGTCGGTAAGTTATGTTGGGAGGTCGACTCCCTAACATGGCCCGCTGCTAAGCGATTGGCAACGAATTTGTCGATTGCTAATACATGTTCACGAGGCAATGGCCACTGCTTCATAACACAGTATTTTATTACTGTGAATAGATCAATTTCGTGTCAAGTGCCTTTATCCTTAGGCAACTCGCAAGGTACGGATTCAGGGAAAGCATCCTCAAATTCGATTAAATGTTTATTCAAAGGATTTGTCTTCAAAGACTCCTAAGATTGGGACGGAAACGTTTTACCCGAGTCTTTTTCATCGAGGACACTTTCGTCCATCGATGAGCTGCTGAGAACCGGTTCGTTCTCAGGAAATGCTATTGCCGACCCGATATCGACCGCGTCCTCATCTTTGTGACAAGTACGCAGATCTGCTTGACTTTGCCACTACGCAGATCACGCAAGAACCTTTTCGGTTCAAGCATTGACAATTGAGTTATCTCCGAAGCTAACTTCAGAGGCACTATTAGATCAAGTTTATAAGCGCCTACACTTGATCCATTGTTTACTAAATCTTATATTGTCTCAGTTTCCTCTTTCAAATTTATTTCCAAAGGTACATGGGACCTTTGACCACAGGTTTCCGGGGATTTATTCCCGCAGATTCTTGAAGACTCGTTCCCTCAATTTTTATTTGGGAAATATCCTCCCCAACTGCCTCTAGCTGTGGCTACGCTACCACAGCGAGATCCTTTACGATCGACTCTCCAGTCGATCTAGGACTTTTGCACTGCCTCCTAATAACAGGCGTTTGAACCTTTCTTGTATGTTGCTTTTCAACAAAGCAACCTTTTTTGTACCACTCGACTTATTCAAGTGGTCATACTTTGACATACCTGTGATTGCGAACAGCTGTCAATGTCCAATTTCCCAGTGTGATGGATTTTTACACCGAAATCATGTCAAGTCGTGCAAACGATTGACCATAAGTGAGGCCATCGCCCTCACTAGTAGGACATTCACACGCTTTTGGACGCTCCAAAACGTTCATCAGTTGGCCATCTGATGAACAAGAGACAGGTAACGTCACGGCTTAATGCCTCCAGTTAATGTATGGCTCGTTCTTTCTGAGTCATAATAATCCTAGGATGATATCAAATTTGTCATCAAAATCTAGAACGATGAAATCATCATCATATTGTCTTCCTTTAACGTGTGTCAGATACCTATTACACGTTTCTTTACTGTTACAGATGCGCCTGTTGCATAGCGCACTGTCACCCTCGTTAGAGGTATATCGCGCGCAATGAATTTGAGTCTGCGATCTTCTAGCAGTTTGCGTCGAATAAAATTACTTGACGCCCCACAATGGATTAGGCATAAGTGGCAACTTATTTGCCACTATCATCTAAGCTGATGATGTTAACCTCACCACCTGGGGCATTTTCACACAATATTTGTGTGTGAGGAGCAACTTTTTTCGAAAGGCCTCCAAAATTCGTGTTCTGTTGCTGGTTAGTAGGATGCTTCGCACCTACTGACCCAGACCGTTTTTTTTACGATTCGCCTCGCCGTTGCGATTTCGCCACAGCGTCGAATTCGCGTCCTCCGCTGTTCCTAGCGGGAGGTCGGTCTTTTCGCTCAGTGTTCTTAGCAGTGCGTGATGATGACGATGGCGTAAGCCATCGTAATAAAAGTTCTTGTGGTACTCCCGCTTCAACGGGTACCACCACTCAGGGAAGCGTAGACAATAAAATGTCTCATCTTGCCCTGAAAAAAGACGTGGCTTTTGTTGAACGGCTAGTGATTCGATTGTCTGGAGAGACTACTCCTCACAATTAATATCCTTTATTTATTGCGACAAAGCTACATGGCTTGTATCTCAGCGCGAAGAACTTTCGCGCTACGAAAGATTTTTATCTCGATGCTTTTCTTAGTTTCTTTTGACAACGATTGCATTTTTGCAATCGTTTGTGACTTGAAGAGCGAGGCTTCTCGCTCTCCGCATACGAGAGGTCCATAGGTTCTGGACCCGTTTTTGTTGTCGTCTCGGAAGACGTAAGCACCAGATTGGACGAAAGCCTGTTTTAGATTGAAGTCCTCCTGATCCGCTATAGAGACCACTTGGTCGAGCGACTTTATTTCAAGCCGGGACAGGTGAGTCTTAACAGGACTGTCTGCAAGACCTTTAAAAAACACAGTTACCTGTGTTTGTTCATCAATTGGATGACCAACGATAAAACAGACCAGGTATCTTGTATGCTGGGCATAAGTGTGATGGTCACGCTTGCCTTGCTTCAAATCCAGGAGCTCGGCTCGAGCCCTAAGTTGGCACGTGGCGGATCGAATGCTTGCCTAAGCCGGGTCTTAAGGACCTAATACGACCCAAAACTAATGGAATGCAAGCTTGAGCCCTATAGTCCAAGATTTGTCACGTCCGGTTAAGTTGGACATGCCAAATTTCACTTTCAACGCATCATCATTGATGCAACGAGCTTCAATGGCGTCGTCTGATTCGACGAACCATCTTAAAAGGGAGTCGCCTTCGACTACCTTAAACTTCGATCTTTCGATCTTTAAGCTTTCGGGTCGACGTGGAAGAGTCGGCCCGCTAGCAGCATGTAAATGCTGCTGTCTCAACTGTTCTAACTGTTAAGCAACCTGTTCTCTCAACACTTCCGCGTGTTAAGAGCCTTGCTGGTGATGCAAGGCTCCTTTTTCTTGGGCCTCGTCGAGCTTATGTTATATGAACTCGGCTATGGCCGCATGTTGTTCATCTGTGTTCAGAGTGAATAGCATGGTGCTAACGGCTGGCCCTCCTACTGTAATGGGGCACACATCGGTATGTAAACGTTGTGGCACATTTACTATATGGGTAAAACACCCTTTTGTTCCATTTAAAATAAGTAATTACTAAAATACCATTTATTATGGGTACCATATGTGGCAGCCGCCAGATTTATATCTGGCGGCCAAAATCATGTTAAATTAGCTAGGGTTAGGGTACGGTTTAAGATTTAAATTGGTAAATAAAGTTCATCTCCCCTTTTGCCCTTAAAGCGTCTAGTGCCTTCCTAAGGCTTGCGCATTGATCTGTGAGAGAAAGAATCCTTTCTAAGGTATATACCTTCGGGCACCAGTTGCCACTTGGATCAATGAGCCCCTAAATCTATTGGACTAGGATTCACTAGCTTGTACGACTCAGTGATTTATTAAACCTATAAATTATATTGAACCGAATGACTCTTTGATTCATTTTGTCTTCCTCTCACTTACCTGAGTCTTTATAAGACTAAGCCTCTAGTATAATGGAAACGTTTCCAGAACTTTCAGAGCAGCGTTTAAAAAGCTCAAAAAATGTTTGGGATTGAACCAATTCAGTTTATAATGCCCCTGGGACCAGAACTTCTGGACGCAAGGCTTGAAGCCTTTATGCGTTATGAGTCCTCTCTTATCGGACAGCTATGCCAACTCTATACATCAAGACCCGATGCAAGAAGCAATTGTTGTAACAGTCTTTATGGGGGGGGTCTTAATGAGAGCGTTGCCCGGATGGAAACATTCCGATCCCATCCTGCAACTTTCGAAGAGGCAGTTGCTATAGCGCTACGCGCTGAGTTCCACTTTAAGTCTGCTCGTGTTATCACGCCGGTTTACCGTACAAGCTCTTCGAGCACATGGGTACCGTCTGATAGACCAGAACCCATGGAACTAAGCCTCGTTTGGGAAGGAGGAGAAGCACTTCATGCTGTGGACAGCATAAAAACATCCGTAGATGTTATATGTGCGGAAGCACGAAACATTTACGTCCGACCTGTCCCCTACGCAATACGCGTAAAGCTCGAAAGAGCACCGATTCCGACCTACACCAGAAATCTCGAGCGGCCTGGGTAAATGTCGATACCCAGTAGGTGCGGAGTGCCCTACTGCGGAAGACCTAGGCTCTGAACCTCTAGGAGGTGAGCGTAAATAGGACCTAGCCAAAATTAGGTCGGGGCGTAATGGCACGGGGCGTGAGTACAAGCCTGGCTTGCTAGTCGCTCAGGCGACTTTTAAAGGCTTTGATAAGCCATGGTCAATTTTGATTGACTCAGAAGCGTCTTGTAATTATGCTCGACGTCTTTCCCCTGAGGTAAATCAACAAAATGTTAAGGCACTTAAAGCGCATTAAAACGATACAATCACTGTTTGCTTAGCGACTGAGACTCGTGTCACTTTCTCTAAAGTTTCATTGAACTTAGGCATAAAGTTTCTGGACGTTGACAGTATGGAACGCTGTCTCGTCCTTGATTTGGATTCGAGATATGATCTCATCCTTGGTATGGCCCTGCTTGAACGCCATTAGCCATGGATCGATTCGAGGTCCAAGACCTTAGGCGCGAACAAGCAATGTTCCTAGCAAAGTTCTGGAGAGTCATGAATCCACCTTTGCTAGGCAGCAAAAGCGCTGTTGGCGCGACTCACTAACAGAATCTGTCATTGTTTTAAACTTTGGAATGTCTAAGTCACTAAACTCCAATGTTGAAAACATTAATTTGGGGCAGAAAAATGGGGTGGAACGGCACGTACTCCGTCGAGTGACACTCGTTGTAATAACGATTCACTGAATGCTGAAAGCATACTAGGCCTAAGGCCGAGCCATCAAGGGTGTAATATTGCTAAGACACGTGCCGTGGCACGTCTAAGTCCACCGAGTGTGGCTGGCCGAGGTGCGGGGCACCACACTGAGTGTCAGTAATGACACTACTGGCAGTTGTCCAGGATATTTCGGGTCAAACCCTTTGAATGCACGTGGAGTGACACGCAAACGGTCACTGGACAGGAAGTTGAGTTGCATAACTCCTTGGCGGATGTACCAGCTCTGGTATAGAACCAATACAGGCTGGAATATTTGGGTACGTGAATATCCCGGCCTCTTAGAGGTGTGTTGTCTCTACTCCAAGACAGGGAAGACGCGAATCGTTTTTACCCTCACAAAGTGATTCATTGAAAGACGATTTAGGACCGCCACAAAAGAGCTCTCAATCGAGCAAGAACCTCACGAAGAAGTTGCACCTCGTGCCGTAGAGCATCAAATGCTTTCGCCGAAATTTCGCCCCCCTCCCGCGCTGTTTGATGCGCGGGGGAACCTTCAGTTTCATGTCGAGAAACTTTTAAAGCGACGTCGTCGTAAGGGTCAATACCAGTATCTGGTGGTGTGGCTTGGGTACCACTCATCTGAAAGCTCTTTGGAGTTTGAGGTACCTCTTCGGCAAGATGGCCCGTTCGCCGTTGACGTTTTTGAGCACCAAGCTCAGGGTCAACTTGCGTCTAACGACGCTTTCTACCACTAGAAGTGGGAACAGGAGGATCTATAGCCTCAGTGCGGCTTCGATCAATGGTTGCACGGGCAACCGAAGTACTGAAATACTAGCTAGCTTAATCCTCGTTTTGCGGCATAAACGCCGAACGTAACTGGCCTTTGGCCTTAAGCTTGGTGAAATCGAAGTGAAGCTGCCATTCCAAACGAATACCAGCCATATCCGTAGACTTTTGAACACACCAGATGTTGCGGAGACGGCAGGCCCGATGGACCCAGTTCTCAAAGGAAGCGTCGTTTTCGCTTTTGATTCGTTTGGAAACAGAACGATCGGAATTTCCCTCATTGAGGTCACCGAAGTCCCACGGGCCTGATCACGCAAATGCGTCAGATACTGACCGCATGTCGTTACCTTCGGTGTAAGGTATCACTCATGAAGAGCGTCGCGAGAGCGATCTCCTCCGGCGTTTCGCCTTTGGTCCGGAGGTCCAGATGGTCAAGCTGCGACCCGTGATCTGTTTGAGACGCTCTTCCATACTAAGTGGGGTGAATCGGTATTTACTGTGAGCTTTTGCTTTCGCTAGATCTGCAGCTCGACGACGAGCTTGTTCCTCTAAGAGAATTGCCCGCTCTTGCTCTTCATCAAGCGGATTTGTGTTGATTTTGGACTCAGGGTCCGGTGTCCGGTGCAATGTAGCTAAAAGATTCGCGGCACCACGTTCTGGGAACTGATTTTGAGCCCGGCAAGACTCGTCTACACGTCGAGGCGTGTATGAGCGAGGCTCTTCTGCTCTACCTCAGATGGAGTGTGACTCATATAGTCCGGCTGCAACTCATCGTTGGGGGAGTAGCCAGGAGTCGGTGACTCACGCTTTTAGACAAAGGAATGCAAAACACAACCGAACGGTTAGTTGCATATATTCCAACCTCAAAGGAAAATGAAGCGATATTGTCACTAGATATCAACACTTTGATGGGGGAGGGTGGAATGGGGCGCATATCGGTTGGTTAATCGTTATTGTGGTAAATTACTTTACTGGTAAACACCCTTTTGTTCTATTTAAAATAAGTAATTAATAAAATACCATTTATTATGGGTACCATATGTGGCAGCCGCCAGATTTATATCTGGCGGCCAAAATCATTTTAAATTAGCTAGGGTTAGGGTACGGCTTAAGATTTAAATTGGTAAATAAAGTTCAGCTCCCCTTTTGCCCTGAAAGCGTCTAGTGCCTTCCTAAGGCTTGCGCATTGATCTGTATGAGAAATGATTCTATCTAAGGTATATACTCTGGAACCCTTTGCCAGTATACTAGTCAACCTACACTAATTACAGTGAAGGTTGGGTGCCTCAACTATCACTTACACGGCGTGCAGAGGAAGATTCTAAGTAGCTAAGATGTCTTAGCTACTAAAGGTAAATTCTAAGGCTTTAGAATAAAGCAAAAGTAAAACTGTATTAATATATTAAATTCCTACGTAACGATCTTCTATCTAACACTGACTTTATCATATTAATAACAAAATATGTATGGCGCCTGGGCACTCCTGACTTGTACTGCTTCAGTACAAGTCCACTTCACATACACTAATACGTGCAGAGGACGACTCTCTTTGAAACACTTGCTTTAAAAAGAGTTAATTAAAACCTGTATTTAATGTATTAAGTTCTTCTGTTTCTATCTATTTTATACTAACTTAATTATTAACTAATACAAAACATGTAATAAAGTCTTATCTGTCTCTATCTTTGCCCTCGTCTAGCGCTGACTGGACTGCGGAGAAAGTAGATATAATGGTCTATATCTACCAATGGATAAGCTTTTAGAATATTATTCTTAAAAGTAATATTCTCCGAATATTATCAACCTTTTGGATAATATATTAATGAACAACCTTTAAGTATTAATTTCATGTAACGGTGCACCCCAATACATCACCCCTCCCTTAAACGCCAATCACTCTGACTGTCATTGGATAGAGTGGTCACTATAAGACCTTTCAATCAAAAACGATGTTGATTGGTCAGAAGCATCATTTTAAATAATATTGCATGGTTAACAAGTCCATGCGGTATGCGAATAGTGCAGCGCCTTCGGCTGCGGTTCATGCACCGCGAACGACGCATTATTGTCTCTTGCGGCAGACGTTCCGTCTGCCGTAGTGTCATCTCCCCCCGCAACTCTAACTGTTGCGGGTTCATGTGGTGAGTCACCACGTGAGTGCGACCCAATGCGAGTCGGACGAAAAAACTGACTCGGCGAGAACAGAACAGTCGCCTAATCATCGTCAGGCGGCTGACTATGAGCCTTCGAATAAAGGGGCTTATTTGGGTAGACGTGCTATTAGCATTCGCCACAGCATGTTCGGTTCCGACGATGAGGATGATTCCTCATCGCCAGCACCGTCTACCGTGCCGTCACCCGCACTTATCTCTGTGCGTGGTGATGACGATGGCGTAAGCCATCGTAATAAAAGTTCTTGTGGTACCCCTGATCAGTGGGTACCACTCAGGGGATCGTGGACACTAAAATGTCTTGTCTTGCCCCTGAGTAGAAGCCGTGGGTTTTGCCCGAACAGCTAATCAATAGCTTGTCTGGAAAGACTACTCCTCCCAATAAATATCCCTTATTTTTTGCGACAACATGCCCTTGATCCCAGCGCGAAGAACTACGCGCTAAGGATGATTTTTACCTCGATGATTTCTTAAGCAACGATGGTATAGTGGCAACAATAAGCGAAAAAAAGTCTCGCTTATGCATGCCTGGAGCACTTCATTCGCAATGTCGAAGACATTGGACGCGAAGCCTGGCTTCAAAGACTTAACGCGATTCGCGTTAAGTTTGACAAACGAACTCCAACCGGTGCAAGGTATAAATTGCATCGGTTGTAACGTGAGGCAGGGCTTCCATGCCTCACGTGGGGTATCCCTGTCCGTGTTGTGTTGACAACACGAACCGAGTAGAGGAAGATGTCTATTCCCTTTCTTCGCCCTGGGGAAGGGCTCGCATCCCTATCGAGATGCGCGATGCGATTGACGTTTTGCAATCGATTTACAAGCGCCAGGGGTACGTGTTTTTCAATAGACCTTTTGATCCATCGAATGAGTCTCGTCATACTGACGGACGAGGCCCTCAGCGTTAACAATCAGCTGAAAAGAGACTCCCAGCTGTCATGTGAAGGTGGATAACCGCGCCAGCGAACAAGATAACTCGTTTGCTGCCCCTTCACATCACCGTGGTTCTGGATACGTTCAACAAGGGAACGTTGATCACCGTGGGAATCCACCGATGGTTGTGGTGGAGGAGGAAAAATTAGATCCGAACCGTATGTCGCTTCTAATGTCGAGGATCGACAAAATTGATCACTTCCTCCATGATTTGAAGGAGGGGCTTGACCACGAGCGCGGCAAGCGTCGCTCCTTGGAGCAGACGGTGCAGGCTCACCATATCGAGCGGTTGGAAGACCGTTCAAAGAGTGCGTACTCCATGTTGGAGTACGAGCGGAAGTACCATGCTGTTCGCGATAAGCTGTCGTCAGCTCATCGCAGTTTCGAGGATATTCGGAACCGGCATGAGAAACTTCAGGTTCAACATGAGAATCTGGTTCGCGATCACAAGAATCTTATAGGGATTCTTGGAAAGGGTGGTCAAATCCGTCCTCGGAAGAAGCCGCGTACTGATGGTACGGGCGGAGCCGACCAACGTAAAACGTAGGATGCGTTCGCATCCTACGTGGCAAGTCTATTGTGTACGCATTGCCTCTGCGATGCAGTACACGGAAAGGCCCAATGAACTTGGGTAGTAGCTTACTGCTACCCACATTAGTGACTACACGCTTAGGTAGGTTTATTGTAGAGAGTAGCACTAGATCATTAATGTTAAATGAAAGAACATTCGCTCTTCCATGTTTGTCTGCAATCCGCTTCTGACGGTCTACTGCGTTAGCAATGGAATTTTGAACGAACGGATTACTAATTCTCGAGCCAGCAGAAATTCCTCTGCTGACTCATTTGTTTTGTCTTTTCAGTGCGCTTTGGGCGCACTGGTTATGAGATTTTTCTCACCTTCGATATCGATTGCTTCGACATCGACATCATTCGCGTCGCTCGTAACTTCGACGCGTGATTAGCATGAGCCAGAAATGATTTTGCTCGTGCAAGTCCCCCCCCTTAAACTAGAGGATCCCTCTAATTGCGTGGGTATGCGAGGATGGCGTAAGCCATTCACGAAGAACGGTGTATTCGTTGTAGACGCATGCACCGAATTATTGATGGCGAACTCGACCATCGGTAAAAACTCGCTTCAATTTGGCTACGATTGAACGTAACCTCGAAGTATCTCTTCGAGGACGCGATTTACGCGTTCCGTCTAACCATCTGTCTCTGGATGATCAGAAGTTGACATAGTCAGCCCAATTCCAAGAGGTCGGAACACGGATTGCCAAAATTTCGCCGTGAACCGTGGAGCTCTATCCGAGACCAGTTCACGGGGTAACACGTGGAGTTTGAATACCGTGTCGAAAAAAACACGGGCACAGCCCGTGGCCGTGATTGACTCTGGTGTTGCAACAAGATACACCATCTTGCTTGATCTGAACAAGGATTCCATTGTTTTTGTGATCGTCTTGGGAAATCCGAAGACGAAGTCCATAGATACGGACTGACAACATTCTGCCGGAAGTGGTAGCGGTTGGAGAGGTGCACGGGATGAAGGGCTAGGCTTCACCCGTTGACATACTTCGCAAGCACGAGCGTACTTGCGCACGAACGTACTTGCGCACGAACTGATACTGGCGGGGATAGTTAAAGTAGCGACGTTCTGTGAGATAAGTTTTCTCACGTCCACGATGCCTACTTGTTGATGCATAGTGACACTCATACATGATGCGCAAGTGAAAATCATTGTGAGTTGGGACGACGATACGTGGAGTGTCGCCGGCAACGGCTGTGTGGTACAGTTACCCGTTGCGTGTTGGATCGTCATCCGATCGATATAAAGCCAATAAACCTTTTAAAAAGATTGATTGGATGGATTCATCAGATGATCCTTTAGAAAGAGAAGATATTTATCTTCTGTGAAGGCTTTCTTTATGTCATCAAACAAAGTTGAAGACGGAACACTTGTAATGAGTGTTGCAACAGTGGAATTATTTTCACTGTTGGAGTGCGCAGCCGACTCAAAATCGGGTCGGCGTGATAACCCATCAGCGACGATATTAAGTCGTCCTGGTTTAAATTTCCACGGAGAAGTTATACTCCGCGAAGGAAGACAACCATCTCGCCATTATTTATGAGAGGTATGGACTGTTTACGGCCGTGCGTAATAACGCATGGTCCGTATATACGATGAACGGTCTATCTCCGAGGAAATAGACCCTAAATTGAGCCAATGCATATTTCATGGCAAGTAGTTCCTTGTCATGCACTGGACAATTGCGTTCAGCTGGTTGAAGCTGACGCGATTGGTAACAGATGACGCGCCATGCCCGTCCGTATCGTATTACGTTAACGTACAGCCGATTGCGAAATCGCTGGCGTCACAGACCACATGAATGGTCTGTCTTGATCTGCAATCGCCAAGATGGGTGATTGCATTAAGCTTT
>NC_090612.1:898823-911477 GCF_004359215.1 Bremia lactucae
CAGATACTGATATTGCCCTCACGACGACGTCGCTTTAAAAGTTTCTCCACATGAAACTGAAGGTTCCCCCGCGCATCAAGCAGCGCGGGAGGGGCCGAAATTTCGGTGGAAGCATTTGATGCTCTACGGCACGAGGTGCAACTTCTTCGTGAGGTTCTTGCTCGGTTGAGAGCTCTTTTGAGGCGGTTCGGGACCGTCTTTCGACGCTGGAGCGTCAGCAGCCTCGTTTAGAGGGCAAGCTGGACATCCTGGTGAGGATGCAGCAATCTGCGGCACGATCGCCTGTCTCGGCGCAAGCGCCTTCAAGTCTGAGTGGGAAGGGTCCCGATATTGCTTAAGCAAGCCAACGTAAAATTCTGGGTGTGTACGCAGCTTGCTGGGAAGGTTTAGCGTATAAGCTAGGCCCTTCTTGGCCACGACCGTAAATGGTCCAATAAAGCGCGGGCGCAATTTGGTCTTGAAGACCGCGGAAACCAAGTTGGTAGGTAGGTTCTTAGCGTTAAGTAAAACTCGGTGTCCGACCATATGAGAATTAATACAGCTTCTGCCTTTGGCATCTGCTTGTTCTTTTTGTTTGTCTTGGCTACCAGCCATCGTATCTATTACATGTCTTAAGACACTTAATCGTGTCGCAAGAAACTCGCTTACTTGTTTCCGAACGGAAACAGGGCTGATACCAGCAAGCCTATCGGCCAATTCTCACCCACCAAGCCCTGAACCACGCAGTGGTATCGTTAGTGGAACGCGCGGGTGGGTAAGACCGTTTATACAGAAAGGCGTATAGCCTGTAGAGGCATGAACAGCGTTATTTAACGCAAACTCCACTACTGGGAGCATGGAGCTCCAGCGCTTTAGTGTCTGAGCACACACGCTGCGTAAAACGTCTTCAATGACGCAATTGACACGTTCAGTTTGACCATCGGTCTGCGGATGGTCCGCAGTGGACATATCCAATCTGGCGCCAAGCACACGGAAAATTGATTTCCAGAATTTACCCGTGAAACGGGGATCCCGATCAGAGACAATTGCCACTGGCAAACCATGTTATCGAAACACGCGATCGATAAACAGCTTAGCTGTACCCTCTCCATCAATGGAATCTGGCAAGGCCGCTAAGAGAGCCATTTTGCTCAACCGGTCAACAAAGACCAATTTACCGGAGTTACCGGCTGAATCTTTCGGTAGACCGAAAAAAAAAATCCATACTAATGGACTCCCAGCAACCTATGGGGACGGGAAGACTCGTTAGTGGCACAGCAGCGTGCGCCGAGGGTTTAACCCGTTGGCAAGTTTCGCATGTGCGAACATATGTGCTGACCCATTTATAAAGTTTGGAGCACATAAAACTCTGGCTTATAGAGCCGTAGGTCTTTTCTCTACCGAATGACCACCAAGGACAGTAATGTGTGCCTCATAGAAGATTCGGTACTTCAAATCCTCATCATGAGAAACAATGACACGGAAAGGGTCCGCGATGTCTGTGCAATAAAGCAACAGATTGTTATCGATAGAAAATCGATGTAACCTTGCACGCAAACGTGCCGGCAATTTAATACCTGAATCCGAGTTCTTTTAAGCTCGTAGCAGAGCTATACACTGTTCATCCTTGGCGTAAGCCGAACGGATTAATTCAGGAATAGGCGACATGATAGTCGTTAAATAAGAAAGCTCATAATCCGGCCTGCGTGATACCGCATCGGCCAAAGCATTCTGCTTGCCGGGCTTATACTTCACCTCGAAGTTGTATTCGCGAAAAAGAATAGCCATCGGGCCATTCTCTGTGAAAGATGGGGCAACTTAGTCGCCGTGCGTAATGACGCGTGATCTGTATATATCATAAACGGCTTAGAGCCGAGCAGATGAACTCTGAATTTGACGAGAGCATACTTCATAACAAGCCACTCTTTGTCATGAACTGTGTGTCTAGACTCGAACGCAATAACACGTTTATGCCCATCAACATCTCTTTGTAACAGAGCACTGCCAATGGCAAAATCTGATGCGTCACAGACGACACTGAAAGGCCAATTTGGGTTTGGCAGTGCCAAAATCGGGGCATTGATAAGACTATCCTTAACTGCTCGAAAAACATTATTTTCGGTGCTAGTACAGCACCATTCTATATCCTTTTTAAGGAGATAAGATAATGGCCTAGCCATATCAGCGTAATTTTCGCTATATTTGTTTAAATAATTGGCGAGACCCAACCACTTACGCAAATCCTTTTGGTTTTAAGGAACCGGCCAATCTACTATGGCTTTTATCTTAGCGGGATCCGCTTTAAGGCCTCGCTTTCCAATGAAACGTCCTAAAAAGGGAATTTCGTCTGCGCCAAAAATGTATTTAGATGCATTGGCAAACAATTCATTTGTGCGCATACACTCGAGCACTGCTCGCAAATGATCTAAATGGTTGTCCATATCCGACCGACCCAGCTCCGCACGACTATGGACAGAAATTTCATCGAAATAAGTATGTGCATAACCTCGATGAGGGCGAAACAGTTGCGTCATTAGACGATTAAATGTTGCCGGGGCGTTGGAAAGCCCTCGTGGCATAACCAGCCTTTCCCATAACATGCCGCTTGGGGTGCTAACCGCTGTAAGCGGGATATCACTAGCTCGCATGAGCAAGTGGTAGTAACCATCGACTAAGTCCAATACGCTGTACATTGTACATCCCATCATGTTGTTCTGAAGAAAATTCTTTCTAGGAATGGGGGTTTGTGCTGGTATGGTGACAGCATCAGGCTTATTATAAGCATGTACAATGCGCCATTTACCATTTGGCTTTTTGGCACAGAATGTCGGTGTCGAATGAGGAGATTTGCTCTCTCGTACCATTCCAGCCTCGTGCTTAGCACGGAAGAAATCGTCAATGACGTCACACTGCTCCCTTGGTAAAGGCCATTGTCTTGTGACACAGTATTTGGTTCCCGGAACTAAGTCAATTTCATGACGTACACCTCTATCCGGAGGTAGAAAAGATGGTTGATTGTTACATACCACATCTTGGAATTCCTTAATCAAGGAATAAAAGGGATACCTTGGATCTTTAAGGATCGATGACCCATTTCGCGCACTAAGTGCAGCTTTTGTGTCATCCAGGACAGCTTCGTCTAGAAGTGACGATGAGTTTAACTCAATTGTTGGTTGAATGGCCACCATTTCAGATACGACGCCAGCCTTTGAGGCTCGGCTGCACTCATCCATAGACATTTTGTCTAGCTCTAAAAGAGCATGTAACGAAGGATTGCCGCAAGGCTAACTTCCCCCTCAATCTTACCGGTTACACCATTTACAAGCATATGTAATTGCTGACTCGTATCACTTTGTGAGGGTATACACGCTTCGTGTCCATCCTGTCTTGAAGTGGAGACAATACGCCTCTAAGAGGCCGGGACATTCACGTCCCCGGGTTTTCCAGCCTGTATTGGTTCTATACAAGACACAGCGCAACAATGTGTCAACGGCGATCCGTCGACGACATTCTCAAGCGTTTCAGCATGGAGTAGCAGGTGATACATTTCTTTTCATGCAGAAAGCCAATAAGGTCACGGTACGTCAACTTGCAAAAGTGCGTCATAGGGGTGTCGCTTCACGTGCATTAGGAGGGTTTGACCCAAAATGCCCTAACGAATCGTAAATAGTGTCACTATTGATACTCAGTATGGTGCCACCTCGGCCGACCACACTCGGTGGACTTAGACGTGCCACTCCACGTATCTCAGTATATTGCACCATTGAGGTCCTGGTGAACCGCCAGCAGTGTCACTACTGACACTCAGTATGATGCCACCTTGGCCGAAACCATACTCGGTTGACTTAGACGTGCCACTCCACGTATCTCAGGAATATTGCACCCTTGATGATTCGGCCTTAGGCCAACAATGCTTTCCGCATTCAGTGAATCGTTATTACAACGAGTGTCACTCGACGGAGTACGTGCCGTTCCACTTATTTCTGCTGAGTCGGGCTCAAAATTAATGTTTTAAACATTACAGTATATTAACTCAGACATGCCAATGTCTAAAACACTGACAGACTCATTCAATGATCCGCGCCAATAGCGCTTTTGTTGCCCAGCAAAGGTGGGTATATGACTCCAAAACTTTGCTAGAAACATTGCGCGTGGCGCCTAAGGTCTTAGACCTCCAATCGATCCATGGCTCATGGTGTTCTAACCAGGCCATATCAAGGATGAGATCAAATTTTGAATCCACGTCTAGGACGAGACAGCGTTCCATACTGTCAAAGTCCAGAAACTTTATACCTAAGTTCAATGGAACTTTAGGAACAGTGACACGAGTCCCAGTCGCTAAGCGAACAGTGATTGTATCACCTTCATGCGCTATAAGCGCCTCAACGTATTGTTGACTTCCTTCAAGGGAAAGGCGTCGAGCATAATTGCAAGACGCTCCTGAGTCAATTCGAATTGACCACGACTTATCGAAGCCATTTACAGTCGCTTAAGCGACTAGCAAGCCAGGCTTGTACTCTCGCCCCGTGCAATTAAGCACCGAGCTAATTGGGGGCTAGGTTCTGTTTATTTTCACCTCCTAGAGGTTCAACAGAACCTAGGTCTTCCCCAGTAGAGCGCCCCGCACCTACTGGGTATCGACGTTTTCCCGCACCGTACCAGATCTCTGGTATAGGTCGGAGTTGGAGTTCTTTCGAGCTTAACGCGAATTTTGAAGAGGGCAGGCCGGACGTACATGTTTTGTGCTTCCGCACGTATAGCATCTACGGATATTCTTATGCTGTTCCACAGGCCGAAGTGCCTCTTCTCCTTCCTCAAAGAGGATTAGATCCATGAGTTTCGGTCTATTAGATAGTACCCATGTGCTCGAAGAGCTTGTTCGATAAACTGGCGAGCTAACACGAGCAAACTTAAGTCGAACGCAGCGCGTAGCGCTATGGCACCTGCCTCTACGAAAGTAGCAGGATGGGATCGGAGAAATTCCGTCCGGGCAACGCCCTCATTGAGACCCCCCATAAAGATGGTCACTACAATTGCTTCTTGCACCGGGTCTTGATGCATAGATGCAATGAGAGTTCTCAACTCCTGGACAAAGTCCCCTAGGGTTCTTTTACCCTGTCAAGTCGCCAGGAGCCGTGCTCGCATGCAAAAAGCCTGATCAGGCGGTCCAAACATGCTCATCATTTGCTGTTTCAGCGAATCCTATGAGGGAAAAGCGTCGTTTATGGACGTAGTGCCCACTCCATGGCTCTACCTCCAAGTTTGGAAATGGCCATAGCCACCTTTTGCCGTTCTGTTAAGAACAAGGCGGAATCAATGGACATTTCCATCTGCTTCATCCAAAAAGGGAGATTTTCTCCCTCTTATCCCTCAAATGTTTTCACATTTACAGTTAGAGGTCGAGCTTTCGGCTCTGAGTCGGGTACAGAGATGTACCGGATCGGCATAGATGCCGCTAAATGATGTTCCTGACCGATCAGGGAGGCTTCGCACCGCATGAAGGCTTCAAGCCTTGTATGCAGGACCTCTGGTCCCTGGGAGACAATAAATTCCACGTGCTCAAGCCCAAATAAGGTTTTGAGCTTGTCATAAGCGGCGCGTTGCGCTTCTGACAATTCTGGAACCTCTTCCATTTTCGTGAGAAATTAGTCTTGTAAAAACTCAGGCGTTGATTGACTACGAGTGCTACCAGGTGTAGCGGAGCTACCTCGCTCCTTAAGTCAGAGGAAGACTTTCAGACTCAGAGAGTCACTTAGTTCTATTGAACTAATGGGTTTGTCAACTCAGGGATTTGTGCAAGCTATTAAAGCTTAAGGAATCCTAGTTCTAGGGATTCAGGGGTTCGTAGAACCAAGTGGCAACTAGTGCCCAAGAGGATATACCTTAGAAACGCTTCTATCTCTTACAGATCAATGCGCAAGCCTTAGGAAGGCACTTAACGCTTTGAGATCAAAAGGGGAACTGAACTTTATTTAATTATTAAAAACTATAAACCTTACCCTAGCTAATTAAAATAGATTTTAGCTGCCAAATTTATATCTGGCGGCATAATAAATGGGATTTAAGTATCTAACTATTTTAAAATTAGATAAAAGGGTATTTTACCCATAAAGTTAATGTACCACAACAACGGTTCTCCAACCGATGTGTGCCCCATTACAGCCTCCTTGCGCACCGCACAATCGTGTCTTGAAACGATTAGCGGGGTGATTTAGACTTAAATCAACCAATCAATAGAGCTAATGTTTTAATGCATCAATTATACCAAATTTGGTATTATTGGAACTATTTAAGTCATAATTAATTTGGATAATAATTTCGCACTTCTTCATTTATTTCCTCTCAGAGAAAATAATATTTACTATTCTGTTATAGAAAATAATACTTATGTAACGGTACTCCCCGTTACACGGAGCATTTACATCAAAAACAAGTGCCTTGTTTGTCAATTATTAGTTCTTTCGCTTGCGCTCGAGAAGTGCACGTACAATAAAAATGACCACACACGTTCCAATATCATAGGTGTTGTCCACGTAAAAATACCTCGAGCTTGCACCAATAAAAATTCTGCAATGAGTGCAATAAAGGAAGAAGTGAACCGCCGACAGGTGATTGTGATTTTGGAGCAGGCGGCGCTAGAAACTGTCAAGACCTCCAAAGGATATCAGCTTCTTAATTGTGATGACCACAAGGGCCTTCACAAAAAGCTCAACCGTGACGCCAGCCAGTCGCGTCCCGACATCCTGCACCAGGAACTCATGGCGCTGCTCGACTCACCGCTTAACAAAGCCGGCTATTTGAAGGCACGTGGCTGTACTGATGACGTTAAAAATTTTACATGCTGAATATATACTGCTGTATAATGACGATAGATGTACATCAGAAGCACTAAGGGTGTGCTAATTGAGGTAAGCTCACAGATGCGTGTACCCCGCACGTACAAGCGCTTTGCCGGTCTCATGGGTACGTGTCTGTCTGTCCATGCTACAGTATTATTTTGGTTTGCACTTTAATTATTAAATGCTGGTTGATGCAGTGCAATTACTACACATGCTGAAAATTCGCTCGTCAGACGGCAAGCAGACGCTGCTTAATGTTATCAAAAATCCTGTGACAATTCATCTCCCGGCCAATTGCAAGAAATATGCACTCTCACGCATTGGAACCCTTGTGAATCCGTGGGAATGGGTGGAAACGCTGTCTACGGATGAGCCGGTTGTATTCATCTTCGGTGCGATGGCTCATGGTCACATAACAAAAGGAAACACCAATTACGTGCGTGACTACTTCTTTATTTGACGGAGGTTATTGCTAACAATCTTTACGGATGTTTTTCTTGGCTATAGCTGGATGAAACTATCTCGATTTCCGAGTACCCCATGAGCGGTGCTCAGGCCATCTGCCGTTTATTAAATAGTTTTGAACGTCACTGGGGAATTTTGTAAGTAACAATTCTCATATGCTAAAGCTTCAACATCAATCAAAATTTCTACCGTAATGCTGAAATATTTGACTGCACGCATTAAACTCTCGTCAAAAAAAATCAATTTGGTTTTGAGAAGAGTGACGTAAGCCTGGCGTATTTTTGGCTTCCTGAAGCATCTGCATTTTGGGTGTGAGTGGCAACCCACCGCTCATTTGTTGCAGACACTGATCGTAGACAGCTTTCCTGATCGCACCTTGTGTAGCTTCGTCATAGTCTTGAACGTTCCTCCGACAGTCGACCTGACTGGTATCAATTTCCGGATCACTTTTTTAAGCGCTGGCCCACCACGTCGGTTTAATCTTTTCCAGCGAAATAGAAAGCGTCTTGGCGCTCTCGACTGACCAAACACTCTCATTCGGGCGAATTGTGTCGGAAAACTCTCCATAAAGCAAAAGTTTGGTTGGATCGTTTTTAAGTGTCACACGCAACTTTGTTGACTCAATTTGACAGTGCAAATTCTTGGCTCGTATTCCTTGCATTAATTTCATCTGAATCTGCAGTAAAAAAATGAAGCAAAGTTGTCAGCTGAACATGCAGAAAATTTGTCTAGCATATGTACCGATATATCCTCAAGCGTCTGCGTCCACGTGTAATTCTTACATTTTCCTCCATTACCGATTGGAACTGCATTATTCAGGACGTTACAAGCCCATACAATGAGGAAACAGACCAGTCGGCTTCACCTTGTTTGCCATCCTCTGTCAACCGGATTTATCTCCTTTTTCGCAGCAAAAACACCTTACACCGTTGTGAGTGCTCTCACTCTTCTTACTTGGTTTATTCTGTGCCTGTTCCACGGTTGTAATCCCACTACCGTTGCAGGTGTCATTGAGACCCTTCATAAAATACTTTTGGAAGGATTCGAGCACTTTCTGCTGCGCTTGGCCAGGCAGAAATCCCATCTTGTGCCGTACAAGGTCGCTTGAGACCACATTAAGTCCGTCTTACGGTGCAAGAATCCGAAAAACGAGTCCAGTAGGGGCTCGACGCCTCCATGTTGCTGTGCCATTTTTGTGCCAGGAGCTCATCGAAGCGGTTAGTCATAATTATTCTGAAAAATATATAAAAAAACGATTCCCAATTGTCAACGTGAATGCGATGTGGTCAGCACTGCGACATGCTAAGCAAGCGGCATGCAGCTTTGCGCGCCGGCACAAGAAGATGATGATCGCGACGGGCTTTGGTGCAGCATGTGCTGGTGGAGCTTATTATGCATACTTACGCATGCTGAACGAGGCGGAGCGCTATTCTCAGCAAATTCAGGAACAGATGGCCGAGCACCAGCGACTACAGTTAGCGTTGGGCTCAACAGCAGAACAAAGCCGCGCAACAGTGCGGCGATTCTTGCCAAAAATTAAGGCCCGCTTATATCAGCTACTTGATCTAGAAAGCGTTGTAAAGGATCTTAAAACGCTGGACAGAATGCAGAGGAGCAGACGTAACGCGCTCTGGGAGGACGCCAAAATTCTGGCTGTCACGCGCTACGTTACGTCGCTTTTGGCTTTTGGACTCTGGCATTTGCTAGTTTACGCACAGATATCCATAATAGGTAAAAGACTCTTCGAGAGCAAGAAGGCGGAACGGATTGAGCGGCAGAAGAAGAGAGAAGAAGCCGAAGAGAGGGCTCGTCATATCTTTCTGACATCTGGACTTGAATATTTTATCGAGGAAGCTCTTCAAAAAATCAAGACACACGTCGAAGTTGTGGTCAAAGACAACAAACAGTTACAGGCGTGGAAAGTTAGTCAAAAGACTGCAGTCATTGCTGACGAATTAAATGAACTACTTCAGGATTTATTCCTGGCTGTACTGCCAACTCCCGACGCAGTGTCTGCGGCAGGCAAACAAGAAAGCTCAGCAGAGCTACGCAAGTGGCAAGAATTTTTAATTTATCCAGAAAAGCGCAATGGCGAGGACGAACACGTCATTAGCCTTTTGAACGATTTATGGGATCTATTGGAAAGCAATCTCTTCTTGCCTGCACTGCAACACAGCTTAGGATTTCTTTGTGGCAACTCCTTCCAAGATCTTGACGATGTGGTCTACGGGCAGGGCAAGTTTGAGTCTCAAACAGTAGACAGCAGCACTGCGAAGCCTTTTCACAAGAACTTGGCGCCTCCCCTTGCAAAGCTTATCCCTTGTCTTCAGGCTGAGATGAACAAACTTTTGCTGTCATCTGGGCCTAATACTTACGCTGCAAAGTATTCGCAGGGTTTGAATGAGATTGAAGCGTTCCAAAATTTCTACGAGGCAGTCTTCTTTGAACAAAGCGCTCAAGACCCATATATTGGGCCTGCTATCATTTAAAATTCTCCGTCGCCTGAGTGCAGTAGGTACACAGCGGACTGCTAAGAAGCCAAATCAAATCTATTTCGAGGCAGCATTAAATTCATCAGCTACGTCATTACTGTCGGGAGTATCTTCAAATAGAGAAATGGACCAATTCGCCATCTGTGTCGTAAGTCTAACCGGCTTCACTCTTTTATTCCCTTTACTCTCGCCACCGTTCACTTCAAGGCACACCACTAGCAAGTTTTCGTGTCAATTGTTTCACACTGTAATTGACACTTTCGTAGAGATAGACGGATGCTTTATCGGCCCAAGATACGTCGATTTCCTCTTCAGTGGGGGGCTGCACGTAGTCAATGCAATAATTTCCAGCACGGGAGCACTTTTCGTGCCCATGGCGTTCGCAGATTTTGCGAAGTGTCATCACGCAACGCAGCTTGGGCATTTGATTAAGAAGCTGTAAAACCTTCAGCATGAGTTGAGGGCCAAACATAACGTTGTTGATGAAAACCACTGTCGCATCCATTAGACAAGCTTCCGCTGGAGGCATGAAGATGTCGCCCTGTAATATTCGAGTTTCCTTGCCCTGTAAAATTGAAATGTTTCGTTCTTGAAGCCGAACTAAAGCCTTGTGTCCACCCACGACGCGATTATGCATCAATTCAATGCCAATGGCCCTTCTGCATGGAGTTTGAAGAGATGTCTGCACTAATATTTTTCCCGTCCCGCAGCCAAGATCAAAGAAAACGTCGTCTTCAACCAAATTCAACATTGGTAGGATCTTGGAAGCCACGGACTCAACCGATACTTCGCCGTAAGTCATTAGCCGTCGAAACTCTTCGACGCTCAGCCCCTGCACCTCCTGCGATCGCTTGCACGCGCTCGTTTCTGTAAAAACTGTCTCTTTTGATATGTTGTACACTTCTCGATCATCTTGCTCTTGCTCTTCATAGAGGTCAGCAATAAGCCTTGAGACATACTTCGTCTGACTTTCAAACGAATACGCGGGCTCCAAAGAATGTCGTACTTTGCGGAGTCGCTTTATCTTAAAAGTCGTAGTTTTCTCGTCTTCGATCTGCGGCAACGAGCTGTTTTGTGGACTCGGCCGGCCACGCATTTTTGCTATCATTTTATTTCTTTTCTTCTCGTTCTCTGCCGCCTCCGCGCACGCAGCAGCCGTCGCTGCCGCTGCCGGGCGAGCACTTAGTATCAAGTCCAGTTTGCTTGTCTCTATATTCTGCCGCTTATTAAGAGACCTTCGGCCTAACAAAGGGCACCGTAACGGATTCGAAGCATCGACCGTGCGTCGATTCCGTCTGCTGAAACGAGTCTTTAATGGCACCGACGAATACCTTTCAACACTCGCCGTATTCTTGCGTTGAAGCTGCTGCGCGTTATGTAAAAAGGATGTGGTGTCTCCTTCCGAAGAAAATGACGTTGTGGTCGATGTATCACTTGCGTCTTCCCCATCGACCTTAGAGGGAGTCTTCTCGTGCGGTGAGGACAATCTTCCCATTTTCACATGTTTTAAACGCAGTGACGATTTCAAAGAGTTGGCTTGAGGATATAGTAGATGCGGACTCGATAACTTGAGGTGTTCAGCCGAGCGAGGCCCTCTGCGGTTGGCTGGGCGTCGTCGGGGTGTCATTATTTGGCTGTATTTCTACAAAAATTGTGGAAAGATAAAGTCTGAAGTACATTTTTTTAGTAATGCAGCTAATTGGAATTGACATATACTAACAATTTAGGCTCTCTTGCGGTTATGTTGCCTAAAATTTGGTTTCGCTAATGCTTAAGTGTACGACAGCAGGTGCGTGAACGAGTGTGATGACGAGAGGGTGCAAGGAAAAGTGCTATAGAAGGTGACATTAACGTGCTACACGTGCTGCTTAAATTCGCTAGACTTCATGTCCGTTTGTAACGGGCTAAAGTTGCCCTAAGTGACACAATCCCAATTTGTAGCGGAGCTACCTCGCTCCTAAAGTCAGAGGAAGACTTTCAGACTCAGAGAGTCACTTAGTTCTATTGAACTAATGGGTTTAACAACTCAGGGAGTCGTACAAGCTATTAAAGCAGTTCAAGGGATTTAGGGGCTCGTACAACCAAGTGGCAACTAGTGCCCAAGAGGATATGCCTTGGAAAGGCTTCTCTCTCTTACAGATCAATGCGCAAGCCTTAGGAAGGCACTTAACGCTTTAAGATCAAAAGGGGGACTGAAATTTATTTAATTATTTAAATCTATAAACCTTACCCTAGTTAATTAAAATAGATTTTGGCCGCCAGATTTATATCTGGCGTCGACTGTAACGGGGCACTACGACTTGTACTGCTTCAGCACATGTAGGCGGGCACGTCGTAATGCGGCCACGCTCTACTTAGACACACATCCTAGCACAGCGAGGAAGCGGTTTAACCTGCTTCTCTTGCGTGCAGTGAGGTAGTTGTGTTGGGCGCGCAAGCGACCTCACCTAACACACTAAGTACTCTGGTTCAGTGTCGTCACGGGAGCGGTAATCCATCTCCTCGTGCGCACTTACCAAGTAGGAGAAGTTTTCAGACTGATTTATTTAATAGAATTAAATCTAAATACCTATTTTTACCAATTAAAATGTCATCTCTATCGATAACACTTAATATGTATTGCGAGCGTATCTTTCTAGATACCTCGCGTAACGGATGACGCTAGCCGTCATCACGGATGACGCTGGGCGTCATCCCTCCTAATGTGAATGCACCCATGTGCATCACATACACAAGGGTTGGTCACAAATGTGCACCACACCCGAGTGCTGGGTCTAATTACTATTATTTAGTAATTGACCATCCCCTTAAGTACACCAAGTGTACTTAACGGGGACTGTGTAACATTAGGGCAACTTTAGCCCGTTACACCATCCCCC
>NC_090612.1:916781-921474 GCF_004359215.1 Bremia lactucae
CGATGTTTCCACAGAACCTCAAAGAACGGACTGTCTCTCAAGGCATCCCAGCCTTGAGCAGCGCACCGCTTCTTTTGTCCGTTTCTAGGACGCACTCGTCCATTGTGGACGACAAGCAACAGTCCACGAAGTTCTCTCCTGGTACTGGTGCAACTATTTCGTGGATCTTTCCTTCCTTTAATTCGGTAAGGAACAGATCCCACGACATCTCCGGGAAATTTACTATCTCCTCGGCAGATTTAAAGACTTGCCGGAGCACCTCAATTGAGGATGCCTCAGCAATTTCGTCTTTGATGGCCTCGAACACCTCGTTCGAAGGCCCGTCCTCTTTATTAGAGACTGATCCAAAGGTCACTCGTTTAGACGTGCCTTTGATCGTCCTAATCTGTCGTGTACTCGTTCTTCGAGTTACCACGACTCTTTTCTGGGAAGCGGGTGCCGTTGCACTCCTGGCTAACGCACCTAGTCAAAATATCCTTAGTGTGTAAGTACACCAATCACATGTGACCCCGCTACAGCCTCCCACACCCAAATAGGAAACATCGTTTACTGGAAGGAAGAACCCGAAGGGAAGTGACACAACGAGTCTACCACGCTGGCCCCCACACACGCAGAACCACCGGGCGACTACAATAACGGCGTTTCCCAAGACGCCCCCAGGGCACTCGTTGAACACGACGCCATCGATTGATACAGCCACCACAACGACAGACGTCACGACGCCCACCGGGCACGCCGAAGAGACATCACTTGGGCTGTCAGACCGCGTGCGAGATGACCCACCGGATACCACGGCGTCATCTCCACGAGAAGCAGCGCACCAGGACGCAAATAGTTCTGATGCGAAAGGTCGTGAGCTGAGCAATCTGCTCGGCAAGCTGCGTCGCAGAGCTTCACGCAACGGCTACAAACATTACTTGAATAAGAAGCCACGTGCTGTGTCAGCTCTGCGAACTGCCGCGAGACGCCGCAAGCGGCAAGAGCGTGCAGAAGGACTGAAGTGTGCTCGCGTGTTCGAGACACCACCGTCATCCTCGATATTCACCGACGTTCATCATGCCCATCTTGTGCGACCGTACCACGTGACGACGTCTTCTTCAGACCCACAAGTTCGAGCCATACCGGCAAACAAGCATCGTCACTGTGTCCATCGGATATGCTGGGCATAAACGTTTACATCACGCTTGCCTTGCTTGATTTTTAAAAGCTCTGATCGAGCTCTAAACTCAGGCCTAGGCGGTTCAAACGTCTGTTTGAGCCGGGCTTTATAAGCCTCTAGCGACCCAAAGACATATAGGGATGCGCAACTTAATACCCAATGCCCAAGTTTTGGCATGACCTGCCAAGTTTGACTGAGCAATGCGACTTGCATTTGCTCGTCGACGATGTGACGAGCCCTCATGGCATCGCCAACTCGACAAACCATCTTAAGAGGGAGTCTTCTTTGACTCCCCTATACTTAGAGATGTTAATCTTTAAGGTTACGGGTCGACGCGTGTGCGTCATCCCAGGTACAGGGGTCCAAACCCGTTGTAACCTCAACGGTTCTGCCTGTTGAAAGCCTTGCTGATTAAGCAAGGCTACATTCTCCTTCGCCTCGTCAAGTTCATGATGTATGAACTTGGCAATGACTGAATGGAGGGCATCTCTGTCCAGACCGGACAGCATGGCCAAGATGGCATCGCTCCCTACGGTCGAACTCATTCGTTCGACCGCACTCCTTTCTATGTCACTTAGAAAGCAGTAGCTATCACGCGAAACGTGATGCGTATTTCCATTATCATCTAACATCTCCATGTTAGATGATAGAACTGTGGTCCTTGGACGGACTACTAAGTGCTACCAGATATAACGGGGCACTACTGACTTGTACTGCTTCAGTACAAGTCCCCTTCGCACTGCCTCAGTGCGAGTGTGCCTCACGTCACTTCACGTACACTAGTACGTGCAGAAGAAGACTCTCTGTAAAACACTTGCTTTAAAGAGGGTTAATTAAAAACTGTATTAATGTAAGTAAGTTCTTCTTGTCTTTCTACTTAATAATTTAATTTTAAGCTAATACAAAACATGTAATAAAGTCTTATCTGTCTTTCTCTTTGCGCGCGTCCAGCGCTGACTGGACCGCGGAGAAAGTAGATATAATGGTCTATATCTAACTATGGATAAGCTTATAGAATATTATCATGTAAAGTAATTTTCTTCAAATATTATCTGCCTTTTAGATATTATATTAGTAAGAACCTTTAAGTGTTAATTTCATGAAACGATACACCCTGCTACAGTTCGACCATCGCAAACGCAATTTCCTGACGTTTATTGAAACTAGTGAAGCCATTAGGCTACGTGTCAGGGACTCCATGGCTGCTGCTCAAGACCTTCAAAAGGAAAACAGTGATAGTCGTGGTCGTCGGAATACGAAAGTGTTTAAGATTGGTGATTTGGAGCTACTTAATGATAAAAACCTACCTATGCACGCGGTACCAACTGTCGGGAGTACCGTCTGCGTTTCGTGGGACCGGTCATGGGCATTGGTGTGCATGGCAATGCCTACACATTGAACTTGCCATCGGCTATGGCAACGTCCCCGACACTCTATGTTGGCATGCTCAAGGCCTACCTTCATCCGGCGGACCGGTTAAAACAGAGAACACAGTTGTTCTATCATCTGACGAAGGTCATCAGCCGAGAGCGCAACAGACTCCTCACTTGGTGGATGACCGGTCGTCCATGAAGGATTCGAAGTTGGTATCAAATGGCACGACGGATGACCCAAGGAGTACGCAGACTGGCGCGAGGGAGGTACAGGAGCCTGTGTTGAGCTCGCAAGGTGGCGCTCAAGGATTTTCACCCGATCAAACAACGAAGCCAGACAACGCTGATGGTCATTCAAGTCTTGTTCATCGTCGCAGTCAAATACCCGATCTTGTCGTCGAGCTGAGTTGCAAGCTGCTCCAAGCGATGCCGTTGACGGCTCTGTGATTCCTCACGATGTTTCACACGACGATCATGCGCATGATCATGGTCCTCGAGGACAGGGACACGATCCCTCAAGGCAGATAGGTCATCTCGACATACCGCCAAGCGATCCTGACAGGAAGCCAGTGAGTTCTGAAGGGGTCGTAACTTCCCAGACGAACGCGATGAGCCATAGTGGTATGATCCATCCTCCTCGAACCTTGTTGGGTCACGACGGGGAGCGATACTTTCATGTGGAAAATTTGGTCGGAAATCGCCGTAAGGCGGGACGGCAGGAGTTCTGGGTAAAGTGGCTACTTGAAGGCCCATAATAAGTGGAAACCGGAGGACCGCCTCGTGGAGGACTGTGCGGAGCTCGTGAACGCTTATAGGTGTTGCCACTCAAATTAGTCCGCGCTAACCGGGCCTAGAAGGATCTTCGGGTCGATGTCGTGGGGTGGTCTCTCCTTCTGAATTTTGATGAAGACTTCTTGGAGAATGATCGCCGGAACGGGACTGCCTCGGTCGATGCGATGATAGACATCCCACTGCCGATCAGCAACCGCTTTGGCCATGTCAAATCGAAGACTTCGAAGCGCCAATCAGTCAAGATGCGGCGAATTGAAGAATTCGAGAATGGGATATGGCGGAATCGGTCTTCGTAAACCTGTCGGCCGACGTCAGTGTCGTCATCAGGAACGAGTGGGCATTCGTCGACCTGCCCCACCGGTCTTCCTCGCTCTCGGCATCGTTGGAGGTATTCCGCGTAGTCGGCCACGGGCCAAACCTTAACTGCAAGTAGCTGGTCTCTTATCCGTGGGACACAAGTGTCACGTCCACGCTTGTGGGCTCCTTGGGGGTCCTACACGACTCTTAGCAAGTTGTATCACGAAAAATCCAGTTCATGAACACACGTTGGTTACGGTGTTCGTGCAAGGTCTTACGGATGATCCCGTGAAGACCCATCTGTTCCGCTTGGAACTGGATACCCTTGAAGAAGCAATATTCATTGCGGAATAGGAGGACTTTAGTTTGAGACAGGCTCAAGCTAGCTCGTCATCGTATCGTCCTCCGAGACAACAAGAGCTTGGAGGTCCAAAACCTATGGACCTCTCTTACGTCGAAAGCGAGAGACCTCGCTATTCGAACCACAAGCGATTGCAGAAATGCAATCGCTGTCAAAAATTAGGACACTACGCTCATGAGTGTAGTGCTCCACGCCCAGTACCGAGAGGTACTGAACGTAATTATGGACCGAATGCCAACAAGGGCAACGATCCCGGGTCCGACGTTGCTGCGAAATCGCAACAGCGATGCGGACCACCAAAAATATGTCGGGGTCAGTAGGGGCGCAACGCCCTACTGATCCAGCA
The DNA here is from genome assembly GCF_004359215.1 of Bremia lactucae. Lineage (NCBI taxonomy): Eukaryota > Oomycota > Peronosporomycetes > Peronosporales > Peronosporaceae > Bremia > Bremia lactucae. Next base: position 921,110 of record NC_090612.1, read on the forward strand.
ACCTTAAGAAAATTTGCAAATCTCTTGACTATAGTTGCTCCAGACACACAATCATGGTGTGTCTCTGCACCTGGTGACGAGGTATCTCCATCACCTTGAAATTAAACGTGACAAATAATTTGTCACTTAGAGCCCTAGTGGACTATGGAGCGTCGAATAACTTTATTTGTCGCCAGTCGCTAAAGGGTCGTGGGCTCAAACATGTTGAGCGTGACATCCCTGCAACGAGGATGACGGTGCGTCTAGCGACAGGCGTATCGATAACAGTAATGAAACGCGTAGTGAAATTTCACTACACGTTAAAAGATTTACAGTACGATGATGATTTCATCGTACTGGATTTGGATGACAAATTTGATGTCATC
>NC_090612.1:931175-960135 GCF_004359215.1 Bremia lactucae
GCAGAACTCATGCGTCTCGCACGCTGGTTCTTGCCATCGCCCTTTGGGAAGGGAGTCCTCTTGCTGGGCATTTTTGCCCCAGCAGGGACCCTGGCATAGCAGCGAGCCATCATATGGCCGCGCTTGCCGCATTTAAAACAGACCACGTCTGCATTGCCCAACTCCATAGGAGTGGCATCTGTCCTCTCGGCCGACGGCTTATACCAAGCTGTCGCCGAGGCACTGTTGTAGGATTGCTCCTCAACTAAGGCAATTTGGATTGCCTCTTCCATCGTCGACGGCACCTTTCTGAAAAGGGCCTGTCGCGATGGGCCATGCCGTAGTCCGTTCATAAACGTGGGCACCTTAATGTGCTCCGGAATCGGACCTACGGTTATGGATGCGGACAGCGAGCGCATCTCTTGCACATACTCTTGCAGAGATCGCTTCGCCTGTCGCGCCCCAAAGAAGCGCGCCTGAAGCAACACTTCGTTGTTCGGCGGCTGGTACATGGCGCGAATCTTATCCTTAAAGATCGCCCATGAGGGGAACGCTTTTCTGTCCGCCATAAGCGCCGAGTAAGCCCACTCTGAGGCCTTACCGCGCAGATGCGACATAGCGTACGACACCATCCGGCTGTCGTCCTCGATGAGCTGGGCGACACCACATTGCTCCACGGCTAAAAGCCAGTGGACAATCGTGTGCGCCGCAGTTCCATCGAACTTGGGCGGGTCCATCCGAATGGGCCTCGGCTGATGCGGCCGGGCAGAGAGCATCTCAACAGTCCTGTTGAGAGCCTCGCTCCGAGCCTGCTCATGCCTCAGCTCATCCTGAGTCTGAGTGACGGACTCCGCCGCAGCATGGCTCTGTGCCTCGGACGCGGCCCTCCGCTGTCCGAGCACGAATGCCTCAAACTGCTCCAACTGAGCAACATGTTGCTCAGGAGGACTACCCGAGAGCCTGGCCAGGGCTTGTTCACCAAGTCCCTGCGCCATTAGCCCTGCCACCTCCCGATGATGTTCGGAGAGGTGGGGAAAATGAGCCCAATCAATTTTGAGGCTCATCCTCACGTACACACGCGGAGATGCAAGTCGTGGGAAGGATTTCAAGTGCTACCAAGTGTTGGCGGGCACGTCGTAATGCGGCCACGCTCTACCTAGACACGCACACGCTAGTACAGCGAGGAAGCAGTTTAACAAGCTTCTCTTGAGTGCAGTGAGGTAGTTGCGGTGGGCGCGTTAGCGACCTCACCCAACGCACTAAGTACTTTGGTTAAGTTTTGTCACGGTACAGGTTATCCGGCTCCTCGTGCACACTTTTCAAGTAGGAAGTAGTTTTCAGACTAATTTATATTTAATCGTATTAGTGTAAATACCTTTTTACCAATCAAAATGTCATCTCTATCGATAACGCTTAATATGCATTGCGAGTGTATCTTTCTCGATACCTCGCGTAACGGATGACGCTGGGCGTCACCCCTCCTAATTTGAATGCATCCGTGTGCATCACATACACAAGGGTTGGTCAGAAATGTGAACCACACCCGAGTGCTGGGTCTAATTAATCTAATTTAACAATTGACTATCCCTTTAAGTACACCAAGTGTACTAAACGGGGACTGTGTATCATTAGGGCAACTAGCCCGTTACATAAGTAATTGACCATCACCTTTGGTACACAATGTGTACTTAACGGGGACTGTGTAATAGTGGGGCAACTCTTAGCCCGTAGCTGTAATGAGGCACACATCGGTTGGAGAATCGTTGTTGTGGTACATTTACTTAATGGGTAAAATACCCTTTTATCTAATTTTAAAACAGTTAGTTTCTTAAACTCATGTATTATGGGCTACAAATGTGGTCGCCGCCAGATATAAATCTAGTGGCCAAAATCTTTTTTTAATTAGCTAGGGTAAGGTTTTTAGATTTAATTAATTAAATAAAGCGCAGTTCCCCTCTTGATCTAAAGGGTTAAGTGCCTTTCTAAGGCTGGCGAATTGATCTATAAGGGATAGAAGCCTTTCTAAGGTATATCCTCTTGAGCACTTGTTGCCACTTGGTTCTACGAACCCCTAAATCCCTTGAACTAGAATTCCTTAAGCTTTATTAGACTGTGCGACTCCCTGGGTTGTTAAGCTCATTAGTTTAAGTGACTCTCTGAGTCTGAAAGTTTTCCTTGACTTTAGAAGCGAGGTAGCTCCGCTACACCTGGTAGCACTCGTAGTCAATCTACGCCTGAGTCTTTACAAGACTAACATCTCACGAAAATGGAAGAGGTTCCAGAATTGTCAGAAACGCAACGCGCCGCTTGTGACAAGCTCAAAAACTGATTTGGGCTTGAGCACGTGAAATTTATTATTTCCCAGGGACCAGAGGTCCTACATGCAAGGCTTGAAGCCTTCATAAGGTACGAAGCCTCCCGGATTGGTCAGGTACAGGACTACTTAGCGGCATCTATGCCAACCCGGTACATCTCTGTACCTGACTCAGAGCCGAGGGCTCGCCCTCTAACTGTAAATGTGAAAACATTTGAGGGAAAAGAGGGAGAAAATCTCCCTTTTTGGATTAAGCAGGTGGAAATGTCCATTGACTCCGCCTTGTTTTTAGCAGAACGGCAGAAGGTGGCTATGGCCATTTCGAAACTCGGAGGTAGAGCCATGGAGTGGGCAATATCGTGCAGTACGTCCATAAACGACGCTTTTCTTTCATGGGATTCGCCGAAACAACAAATGACGAGCATGTTTACACCGCCTGATCAGGCTTTTCGCATGCGCGCACGGGTCCTAGCGACCCGACAGGGTAAGAGAACCCTAGGGGACTTTTTCCAGGAGTTGAGAACTCTCATTGCATCTATGCACCAAGGCCCGGTGCAAGAAGCAATTGTAGTAACCATCTTTATGGGGGTCTCAATGAGGGCGTTGCCCGGACAAAATTGTTCTGATCTCATCCGGCTACGTTTGAAGAGGCAGTTGCCATAGCGCTACGCGCCGAGTTCGACTTTAAGTCTGCTCGCGTTAGCACATCTGTATACCGAACAAGCTCTTCGAGCACATGGGTACCGTCTAATAGACCGACTTCTTTTGGATTTAAGCCTCGTTGAGGAAGGAGAAGAGGCTCTTCAAGCTGTGGAACAGCATAACACCATCCGTAAATGTTATATGTGCGGAAGCACGAAACATTTACGTCCTGTCTGCCCTCTTGGAAATTCGCGTAACCTCGAAAGAGCTCCAACTCCAACTCCGACCTATACCTAAACCAGATATCCGGTACGGTGCGGGAAAACGTCGATTCCCAGTAGGTGCCCAGCGCGCTACTGAAGAAGACCTAGGCTCTGTTGAACCTCAAGGAGGTGAGAATAAAGAGAACCTAGCCCCAATTAGCTCGGTGCTCAATGGCACGGGGCGAGAGTACAAGCCCGGCTTGCTAGTCGCTCAAGCGACTCTAAAGGGCTTTGATAAGCCGTGGTCAATTTTAATTGACTCAGGAGCGTCTAGCAATTATGCTCGACACCTTTCCCTTTAAGGAAATCAACAATACGTTGAGGCGCTTAGGGCGCATGAAGGTGATACAATCACTGTTCGCTTAGCGACAGGGACTCGTGTCACTGTTTTTAAAGTTCCATTGAACTAAGGTATTAAGTTTCTGGACTTTGACAGTATGGAACGCTGTCTCGTCCTTGATTTGGATTCGAGATATGATCTCATCCTTGGTATGGCCTGGTTAGAACACCATGAGCCATGGATCGATTGGAGGTCTAAGACCTTAGGCGCCACGCGCAATGTTCCTAGCAAAGTTTTGGAGAGTCATGAACCCACCTTTGCTAGGCAACAAAAGCGCTATTGGCGCGGATTATTGAATGTGTCTGTCAGTGTTTTCGACATTGCCATGTCTGAGTTATTAAATCTAATATTAAAAACATTAATTCTGAGTCCGACTCAGCAGAAATAAGTGGAACGGCACGTACTCCGTCGAGTGACACTCATTGTAATAACGATTCACTGAATGCTGAAAGCATTGTTGGCCTAAGGCGGAATTATCAAGGGTGCAATATCCCTGAGATACGTGGAATGGCACGTCTAAGTTCACCAAGTGTGGTCGGCCGAGGTGGCACCATACTGAGTGTCGATAGTGACACTATCGGCGGTTCTCCAGGGCATTTTGGGTCAAACCCTCCTAATGCACATGAAGCGACACGTGAACGTTCGCTGGATAAGGAAGTTGAATTACCTAACTCTTTGTCGGATGTCAAATTAGACACCATGTCTTGTATAGAACCAATACAGGCTGGAATATCCGTGGACGTGAATGTCCCATCAAAGAGGCGTATTGTTTCCACTCCAAGACAGGATGGACACGAAGCGTGTATACCCTCATAAAGTGATCTGAGTGAGCAATTACATACAATTGTAAATGGAATAACCGGTAACATTGAGGGATGAGTTACCCTTGCGGCAATCCCTTCGTTACATGCTCTTTTAAAGGTAGACGAAATGTCTATTGATGAGTGCGGTCGAGTCTTAAAGGCTGGCGACTTATCTGAAATGTTGGTCATTCGACTAACAATTGAGTTAAACTCATCGACACTTGTAGACGAGGCTGTCCTAAACGACACTAAAGCTGCACTTAGCGCGCGAAATGGGATATCGATCCTTAAAGATCCTACTTATCCCTTTTATTCCTTGATTAAGGAATTCCAAGATGTGGTATGTAATAATCCACAATCTGTTTTACCTCCGGATAGAGGTGTTCGACATGAAATTTGACTTGATTCCGGGAACCAAATACTGTGTCACAAGACAATGGCCTTTACCAAAGGAGCAGTGTGACGTCATTGACGATTTCTTCTGTGCTAAGCACGAGGATGGAATGGTCCGAGAGAGCAAATCTTCTCATTCGACACCGACAGTTTGTGTCAAAAAGCCAAATGGTAAATGGCGCATTGTACATGCTTATAATAAGCTTAATGCTGCCACTATACCAGCGTAAACCCCCATTCCTAGAAAGTAGGTTCTTCAGAACAATATGATGGGATGTACAATGTACAGTTCATTGGACTTAGTCGATGGTTACTACCACTTGCTTATGCGGGCTAGTGATATCCCGCTTACAGCGGTTAGCACCCCAAGTGGCATTTAATGGGAGTGGCTGATTATGCCACAAGGGCTTTCCAACGTTCCGGCAACATTTAATCGTCTAGTTACGTATTTGTTTCGCCCTCATCGAGGTTATGCACAGACTTATTTCGATGACATTTTTGTCCATAGTCGTGCGGAGCAGGGTCGGTCGGATATGGACAACCATTTCGACCATTTGCGAGCAGTGCTCGAGTGTATGCGCACAAATAAATTGTATGCCAATGCATATAAATGCATTTTTGGCGCAGACGAAATTCCTTTTTTTGGATGCTTCATTGGAAAGCGAGGCCTTAGAGCGGATCCACTAAGGTAAAAGACATAGTAGATTGGCCGGTTCATATAACCATTTGCGTAAGTGGTTGGGTCTCGCCAAATATTTACACAAATATAGCGAAAATCACGCGGATATGGCTAGGCCATTATCTAATCTCCTTAAAAATGATGCAGGATGGTGCTGGAGTAGCACCGAAAATAATGCTTTCCGATCAGTTAAGGATAGTCTTATCCATGCCTTGATTCTGGCACTGCCAAACCCAAATTGGCCTTTCAGTGTCGTCTGTGACGCACTAGATTTTGCCATTGGCAGTGCTCTGTTACAAACAGATGTTGATGGGCATGAACGTGTTATTGCGTTCGAGTCTAAATAGCTTAAACCTGCGGAAAAGAACTACCCAGTTCATGACAAAGAGTTACGAGCTATGAAGTATGCTCTTGTCAAATTCAGAGTTCACTGCTCGGGTCTAAGCCGTTTGTGATATACAGATCACGCGTCATTACGCACGGCGACTAAGTCGCCCCATCTCTCACAGAGAATGGCACGATGGCTATCCTTATCGCGGAATACAACTTCGAGGTGAAGTATAAGCCCGGCAAGCAGAATTTGTCCGATGCGTTATCACGTAGGCCGAATTATGAGCTTGCTCATTTAACGACTATCTCGTCGCCTATTCCTGAATTAATCCGTTCGGCTTACGCCAACGATGAACAGTGTGTAGCTCTGCTACGAGCTCTAAAGAACATGAATTCAGGTATTAAATTGCCGGCACCTTTGCGTGCAAGGTTACATCAATTTTCTTTCGATAATAACCTGTTGCTTTTATTGCACAGACATCGCGGACCCTCCGGTGTCGTTGTTCCTCATGATGAGGATTTGAAGTACCGAATCCTCTATGAGGCACACGATACTGTCCTTGGTGGTCATCTCGGTAGAGAAAAGACCTACGGCTTTATAAGTCAGAGTTATTGGTGGCCCAAACTCTATAAATGGGTCAGCACTCATGTTCGCACATGCGAAAGTTGCCAACGAGTTAAACCCTCGGCGCATGCTGCTGCGCCACTGGCGAGTCCGTCCCCATATGTTGCTGGGAGTTCATTAGTATGGATTTTGTTTTCGGTCTACCAAAAGATTCAGCATGTAACTCCGGTATAGTGGAATTTGTTGACCGATTGAGCAAAATAGCTCACTTATCGGCCGTGCCGGATTCCATTGATGGAGAGGGTACAGCTAAGCTGTTTATCGATCGCGTGTTTCGACAATATGGTTTGCCAGTGGCAATTCTCTCTGATCGGGACCCCCATTTCACGGGTAAATTCTGGAAATCCACTTTCCGAGTGCTTAACACCAGATTGGAATAGTCCACTGCGGACCATCCGCAGACGGATGTCAAACTCAACGTGTCAATTGCGTCATCGAAGACGTCCTACGCAGCGTGTGTGCTCAGACACAAAGCGCTGAAGCTCAATGCTCCCAGTGGTGGAATTTGCTTTAAATAACGCTGTATATGCCTTTACAGGCTATAATCCGTTCTATGTAAACGGTCTTACCCACCCACGCGTTCCATTAACGATACCACTGCGTGGTTCAGGGCTTGGTGGGGGACCGTTAGGAAGCAAGTAAGCGAGTTTCTCGCGACGCGATTTAGTGTTTTAAGACACGTAAGGGATACAATGGCCGATAGCCAAGACAAACAAAAGAACAAGCAGATGCCAAAGGCAGAAGCTGTATTAATTCTTATATGGTCGGAGACCGAGTTTTACTAAACGCTAAAAACCTACCTACCAACTTGGTTTCCACGGTCTTCAAGACCAAATTGCGCCCGCGCTTTAGTGGACCATTTACTGTCGTGGCCAAGAAGGGCCTAACTTATACGCTAAACCTTTCCAGCAAGCTGCGTACACACCCAGTGTTTTACGTTGGCTTGCTTAAGCCATATCGGGACTCCTCCACGCGGACTTGAAGACGCTTGCGCCGAGACAGGCGGTCGTGCCGCAGATTGCTGCATCCTCACCAGGATATCCAACTGGCTCTGTAAACGAGGCTGCTGACGCTCAGCGTCGAAAGACGGCCCCTAACCGCCTCAAAAGAGCTCTCAACCCGAGCAAGGACCTCACGAAGAAGTTGCACCTCGTGCCGTAGAGCATCAACTGCTTCCGCCGGAATTTCATCCCCCTCCCGCGCTGCTTGATGCGCGGGGGATCCTTCAGTTTCATGTGGAGAAATTTTTAAAGCGACGTCGTCGTGAGGGTCAATACCAGCATCTGGTGAAGTGGCTAGGGTACCCCTCTTCTGAAAACTCTTGAAAGTTCGAGATACCTCTTCGGCAAGATTGTTCGTACGCCGTTGACGTTTTTGAGCGCCAAGCTCAGGGTCAACTCACGTCAAACGACGATTCCCACCACTAAACGTGGGATTAGGTGGATCTATAGCCTCGGTGCGGCTTCGATCCATGGTTGTACGGTCAGCCGAAGCACTGAATTATCGGCTAGGCCTTTCTTCGTTTTGTGGCATAAATGCCGAACCTAACTGGTCTTTGGCATTAAGCTTCGCGAAATCGAAGCGAAGCGAAGCTTCTGTTCCAAACGAACATCACCTCTATCCGCAGACTCTCCGATATTCCAGATATTACGAAGTTGGCGGGCCCAGTGAACCTGGTTCTCAAATGAGACTTCGTTTTCACTCCTTGTTCCGTTTGGAAACAAAACGATCGGAATTTACCTCTTCGAGGTCACCGAAGCCCCACGGGCTTGATCACGTAAACGCTTCAGATACTGGTTTCGCGTCATTACCTTTGGCGTAAGGTATTGCTTATGAAGAGAATCGCGGGCAGCGGTCTCCTCCGGCGTCCTCGTCGGGTCACCAGAGATCCAGACGGCCAAGCTATGATTCGCTGTCTCTTTGAGACGCTCGTCCGCACTAAGCGGAGTGAATCTATGCTCACTGTGAGTTTTAGCTTTCGCTATCTCGGCAGCTCGACGACGAGCTCTTTCCTCTATGAGGATTCTGCTCTTGCTCTTCATCGAGCGGATTCGTAATGATGTTGGACTCAGGGTCCCGTGTCCTGCTCAATGCAGCTAAGACATCAGCGGCACCACGTTCTAGGAACGGATTCGAGGCCCGCCGACGTTCATCCGGATGAGAAGGCGTGAGCGAATGACGCTCTCTTTCCTCCTCCTCTGATTGGGAGTGTTTTTCAAAGTCCAACATTCCCTCAGCGTCGAAGAAGGTGCTAAGAGTGTGACTCACGCTTGGTTGTCATTAGACAAAGGAATGAAAAACACAACCGAACGGTTAGCTGTTATAGATTCCAACTCAAAGAGGAAATGAAGCGAATGTTGTCCCTCGGTGTCAACAGTCTGATGGGGGAGGGTGTAATGGGGCACACATCGGTTGGAAAAACGTTGTTGTGATACATTTACTTTATAAGTAAAATAACCTTTTTATCAAATTTTAAAATAATTAGTCACTTAAATCCCATTTATTATGGGTTTCAAATGTGATCGCCGCCAGATATAAATCTGGCTGCCAAAATCTATTTTTAATAAGCTAGGGTAAGGTTTGTAGATTAAATAATTAAATAAGTGCAGTTCCTCTTTGATCTTTAAGCGTTAAGTGCCTTTCTAAGGCTTGCGCATTGATCTGTACGAGATAGAAGCCTTTCTAAGGTATAACTCCTTTCTACGTATATCCTCTTGGACACTAGTTGCCACTTGGTTCTACGAGCCCCTGAATCCCTTGAACTATGATTCCTTGAGCTTTAATAGCTTGTACGACTCCCTGATCCCTGAGTTGTAGCGGGGCACTACGACTTGTACTGCTTCAGTACAAGTCCACTTCGCACTGCTTCAGTTGCGAGTGGTGCCTTACGTTACTTCACGTACACTAGAACGTGCAGAGGAAGACTTCTCTTTAAGACAACTACTTTAAAGAGGGTTAAATGAAAACTCTATTAATATATTGAAGCATCTCTTCTTTCTATCTGTAAATGCTAGCTTAATTATAAACTATTACTAAACATGCAACTGAAATCTTATCTGTCTTTCTCTTTGTTTACGTTTACAGCTGATTAGTCTGCGGGAAAATAGATATAATGGCCTATACCTATTTATGGATAAGATTTCTTAACATTACAATATATAGTAATATTCTCCAAATATTATCTACCTTTTAGATAATATTTAACTAACAACCTTTAAATGTTAATTTCATGTAACGATACACCCCGTTACATCACCCCTCCCTTAAACGACAGTCACTCTGACTGTCATTGGATGGAGTGGTCACTATGTGACCAATCTATGTAAAAATGATGTTGATTGGTCAGGACCATCATTTTAAATCCCATCGCATGAAGATAGAACAAATTCATGCGGGGTGCTGATAGTGCGGCGCCTTCGGCTGCGGTTCGTCCAGCCGCGGTTGACACATTATTGTATCTTGCGGCAGACGTTTCGTCTGCCGTAGTATCTTCTACTCGCGCTACACTAGATGTTGCGGGTGCACGAATGATTCACCGCGTGAATACGACCCCTCTTTGGAGGTCGACTACGAATGCGATTTAGACAAAATGGCCGACTCGGGGAGAATAGAACAGTCGCCTGATGGACGTCAGGCGGCTGACAACGAGCCTTCGAATGAATGGGCTCATTCTGATAGACGAGTTAATAGTCTATTTAGTTCCGATGATGAGGATGATCCCTCATCGCCCGTTCCGTCTCCCGTACGGTCACCTGCACCTGTTTCTGTGCAAGGTGATGACGATGGCGTAAGCCATCGTAATAAAAGTTCTTGTGGTACCCCTGCTTCAGTGGGTACCACTAAGGGGAGTTAAGAGAATAAAATGTCTCATCTCGCCCCTGAGAAGAAGCCGTGCCTTTTGCCAAAACGGCTTATCAATAGCTTGTCTGGAGAGACTACTCCTCACAATAAATATCCCTTATTTATTGCGACAAAGCTCCATGGCCTTGATCCCAGCGCGAAGAACTTTCGCGCTGAGGAAGATTTTTATCTCGATGCTTTTTTCAAGCATCGATGGTTGAGTGACAACAATAAGCAATATAATTATGCAAGCCTGGAGCGCGTTCATTCGCAATGTTAAAGACATTGGACGCGAAGCCTGGCTTCAAACCTTAACGCGAATCGCGTTAAGTTTGAGAAACGAACTTTAACCGGTGCAAATTATGAATTGCTTCGGTTGCCACGTGAGGCTGGGCTTCCATGCCTCACGTAGGGTGGTTCCTGTCCGTGTTGTGTTGACAACTCGAAGAGGGTAAAAGAGGATGTATATTCCCTTTCTTCACCCTGGGGAAGGGCTCGTATCTCGATTGAGATGCGGGATGCAATCGACGTTTTGCAATCGGTCAACAGGTGCCAGGGGCGCGTGTTTTTCGATGGACCTTCTGGTCCATCGGATGGGTCTCGTCATACTGACGGACGAGGCCCTCAACGTCATCAACCAGCTGGAAATAAGGCTCTCAGCTGTCATGTGAAGGTGGACAACCACGCCAGCGAACAAGATAACTCGTTCATGGCATCTTCAAATCACGATGGTTCTGCATACGGTTCTAAGTAAACGTTGACCACCGTGGGAATTCACCAATCGTTGTGGTGGAGGAGGGAAATTAGATCCGAACTGTGTGTCGGATCTAATGTCGAAGTTCGATAAAATCGATCGCTTCCTCCATTATTTGGAGGAGGGACTTGACCACGAGCGTGGCAGGCGTCGCTCGTTGAAGCAGACGATGCAGGGTTACCATACCGAGCGGTCGAAAGACCGTTCGAAGAGATCGTACTCCATGTTGGAGTACGAACGGAAATATCCCGCTCTTCGTGATAAGCTGTCGTCAGCTCATCGCAGTTTTGAGGAAACTCGGAACCGGCATAAGAAACTCCACATTCAACATGAGAATCTGGTTCGCGATCACAAGAATCCTTCAAAGTTTCTTGAAAAGGGTGGTCAGATCCGTCCTCGGAAGGAATCGCGTACTGATGGTACGGGCGGAGCCGACCAACGTAAAACGTAAGATGCGTTCGCATCCTACGTCGCAATTCTATTGTGCACGCATTGCCTTTGCGATGCAGTACACGGAAAGGCCCAATGAACTTGAATAGTAGTTTACTGCTACCCACATTAGTGACTACACGCTTAGGTAGGTTTACCGTAGAGAGTACTACTAGATCATTAATTTTAGATGAAAGAACGTTTGCTCTTTCATGTTTGTCTGCATTCATTTTCTGACGGTCCACTGCGTTAGCAATGGAATCCTGTACGAAACGGATTACTGATTCTCGAGCCAGCAGATATTCCTCTGCTGACTCATTTGTTTTAATCTTTTCCAGTGCGCTTTGTGCGCACTGCCATGAGATCTTTTTCATTTTTCTCATCTTCGATGTCGGTTGCTCCGACATCGGCATCATTCGCGTCGTTGATTACTTTGACGCGTGATGATCATGAGCCAGAAATGGTTTTGCTCGTCGTGCGACGTGCGAGTCCTCTCCTCTGAAACTAGAGGGTCACCTCTTACTGGGTGGGAATGCGAGGATGGCGTAAGCCATCCACGAAGAACGGTGTATGCGTTGCTGACGCATGCACCGAATTGGCGACGGCAAATCTAGCCATCGGCATGAACTTACTCCAACTCGTAAGGGAGCAGATGTATCCTCGAAATATCCTTTTCAGGACACGATTTGCATGCATGCCTGACCATCTGTCTCGTCATGCTCAGAAGCAGAAGTTTCAACCGTGTTCCAGGTGATCTGAACAGATGCCACCAAAGCTTCGCCCCGAACCGGGGACTCGATCCGAACCTGCTCATGGGGTATTCCATGGAGTCAAGTATCGAGTCGAGGAAGACGCGAGCACAGTCTTCGGCTGTTGTCAACTCCGGGACTGCAACACTATGTACGTTCTTGCTGACTCGATCTGCAACCACACGAATACCAATATATTTGTGAGCGGCTTCAGTAATTTCGAAGACGAATTCCATTGATGCGGACTGCCAACACTCTGCTGGAACATTCAGAGGTCATAACGGAGCACGGGATGTAGACTATGCTTCACCCGTAGGCACTTGCAAACGAATTTATACTGGCGAAACCAGTAGAAGTCGCAACTTACTGTGATATAACTCTTCTTACGTCCACGATGACGCATCGTGACACTCGTACATGATGCGTTAACGCAAATCATTGTGAGTTAGATCGACTGCACGAAGTGTCGCCGGCAAAGGCTGTATACTACAGCTAACCATTGCGTGCAGCGTATCGATCTGTTGAATATGGATAACCCAGCCACACACCCCTTCTATTGGATTATGACGACACCCTGCGTAAGAATGTCTTCGTGTAGGGGAAAATGAAAAGTATATTCGTTCTTATAAAACCCTAATACATGTAACGTACTTAATGTTGCAACCTCGCCTGATCTTCTTCTTGTGTCATTCACGACAGTAACCGCAACATCAGCCCGACTTACTATGTGCCGCAAGGGGTGTGTGGTTATGCCGAAAGGGGTGTGTGGCTATGCCGAAAGGGATGTCCTCCTTTAGCCATTTCCATGACGCTGGCGCGCATGACTACTCGTCGCCTGATGTTCCACTTTTAACACTCCTACTCGACAAGAAGTTTTTAATATTGGTCCTAGCCACGAGAAATAGAAACGTCTTTGTCAAAATGGTCTTGGTCAGGAAATTAGCGTTCTGTAACTTGTTTTCAATATACTCCAGCTAGATTACCTTGTTCTTGACTTGATCTCGGACAAAATGATAGCGTATATCACTGGCTTCGCACGACTTTGATATCCTTCATTTTTCGCGATACGATCGCACTTTGATTGTCCTCGTACACCATTACTGGACCATCAATCTTGACCTTCATCTCCAGCAAAAAAGATTCAGTCCAGAATACTTCTTGAGTGCACAATGATAGAGCCACATATTCGGCTTCAGCAGTGCTAAGCGACACATTGTTTTGCATTTTCGACTTGAAAATCACTAGTGATCTGTTCACCATCGCCATCACACCTGATGTTGAGCATCGATTGTCCTTGTTACTGCCCCAATCAGCGTCACTTAATGCACTCAACTGCAGTTCACGTGACTTGCTCCGATAGCAGTTTCCATTCATAGCGGTTGACTTTATATAGCGCAGCACTCGGATGGCCGCATTCCAATGTTCTTCACTTAATTTTTCTAAGTGTCGATTAAATTGACACTTCGAATGCAATATCGGTCTTTTGCTGGTTGCCACGTACAGAAGTGAACCCACCAAAGAACGATATGGACGATGCTTCATTTTTAGGTACATCACTTCACACTTTATCAAGTTCTGTCCTTCCACACCCGGATTATACACCGGTCAAGCATTATCTTGATTAATTTTTCAAATATTCTTATTTTAACAAGAATAGTTGAAAAATTAATCAAGATACACGCGCTTTGACTGATCTTGAGCTGTTTCTCCTCCATCATGTAGTCAAATTTGATGCCCAAAATAAATCGCACTTTCTTGAGCTGAAAATTAGTAGACAGTTCATCAGCAACTTGCTTAATTGAGTCGTACGAAAGACCACCAATGATCATGTCGTCGACATATAACGTCACGTAAATCCATGAAGAACTGTCAGATCGACGAACAAATACACACGGCTGATGCGAACGCTGTAAACCCCATGCCCTAAAAAACATTCGAGATATTCTTAAACTATGTTGCAGCAGCTTGTTTCAGTCCATACAGGCTTCGATTTAGCTACAGAACTTGACTCGATTACAATTCAACACCCTCGGGTGTATTAATTCAGACCTCTTCTTCAAGAACACCATTGATTAATGCTGTATCGACATCATATAGGAATATAGCCATCCCATAATGACAACACACCGCGAAAACACACACGAATTGAATTCATATTCGCGACCGGAGAATACGTAGTAATCAATTCCATAGGTCTTACGATAACCTAGTGCCACAAGCCGAGCCTTATATCGCTCAATATCACCGTTTATATTTCGCTTGATGGCGAACACCCACTTAGTTCCAATTACTCTCTTGTTTAACGAATTGTCCACGGGAGTCCACGTCTTTTTGCTATTAGGTTCCTTCAGTTCGGCCTTTATCGCTTCTTTTCACATCGTTTTTTGTGGAGACTTCATAGCATCTTGGTACGTTGATGGGGTTTCATTTGCCGCATTAGCTTGATCATACTCAATACGATATCGTTTTCAGGCACGTTCCACGGGTTCATCTCCATGTGACGAAACGATAGTATCTGACATCCCGACCGGAACCAAAGCTTGTGAGTCTGGACTTGGAGGAGATATTGCAAGAGGGTTATTGTGTCCACTAACACGAGATGAATGTGCATCCAGACTGTCATCGAGATTAGTCCATCCCTCCCAGGGCACAATGGCCTGAACATCATCACATCATCAATTAAATCAGCTGAGTGCATGTACACGCCATCGATATAGAATGCAAAATCATCTCCATGTCCATTCTCTAGACGTACACTAATTCTTGAGGAGGCGAGACAATTTGATCACTGTTCGTCTGGTCCTCGCAGATTTTGTCCTCGCAAATTTCGTCTTGATCATCGACATCATCACTCGAAGCTTGCGCATTTATTCCTTCTACACAAATGTGTGGGTTTTCAACGTCTTTATTGGAAGATGTCCTAGTCGTGCATGCCACACACTAGGACTAACATCTTTAATTCCACAACCAAACACTTCGCTAGTAATTGCGGACCCTAATGTTGCACATACGAAATACGTCCCGGTAAACTTGTTTCTTGTTTCCTTCGACCGAAAAACTTTGCTTGTGAAGCTTCTTGTAGCCTTTAATGCAAGTTCGCTCTTCTCCTTGCGAGAAATACTTTCGTATTCACGACGAAGCATTCTTTGGCTTAGAACAGATCAATGTCTCTCATGTTCTCAAAGTTTCTGATGATCTAATCATACTCATCAGACAAGCTTCCAAGCAGTATAACGAGCTGCGCGTCAGACGAAGATTCGTCTCCGATGATTTGCATGGACATGCAGAGCTCATCAAACTTCAGAAAGTGATCCAGTACACTCTCTTCCTTCTGCATTTTGAACTCATTTAGCTGCCGACGCATCTGCACACGGTTGTAAATACTTCTTCGAAGAAAAAACTTATTAATATCTCCCAAGCTTCTGCAGTCGTGCCTGCATTTCGACTCATGGACTGTAGCTTGGGGTGATTGATGTACACAGAATCGCGAAGGCTTTCATATTATTGACATTCCATATCGACGCGTCGGCCCTCGTGGCACTCGGTGCCTTCGTCGCGTCGATGTGCTCCAGTAGCCCTCTCTTGGCTAGTTTCATCCGAGCATTAAACTCCCATACAAAATAGTTGTCCATATTGTGGACATCATTCGCCTCACCCGCGTTTAGGCTCATAACCTGTTGGGGTATGACAAGACGCTGCGTAATAATGTCTTCGTGTAGGGGAAAATGAAAAGTATATTCGTTCTTATAAAACCCTAATACATGTATCGTACTTAAATATAACAACCTCGCTTGCTCTTCTTCTTGTGTCATTCACGACAGTAACCGCCACATCAGCACGACAACGAACCGTCGCCTGATGTTCCACTTCCAGCACTTTCGGCATAGCCACACACCCTTTTCGGCACAAACCACACAACCCTTTCGGTACAGCCACAACCCCTCCCCCCGGCTTACACCCTTAAACAGGATTAGCCAGAAGTACAAAAAACTGTTTAGCCGGACGCAGTTGCACGCGCAAATTTCACATCTGCAATATTGTAGGGGGTATACAGATTCCTATGTAAAAAAACTAATTCATTTCTTCGAGTGTAAATGTGAAACTGTTACTGATTTTTTGTATGTATTCCTATACCTCCCTACATAGTGTTCACTTTGAGCACAGCGCGATCGTTTCACTAACGTCGTAGCCGCGAACAGTCGCCCATCACCAAAACTCCTCCACTGTCATGTAAGCCACATAAAAACCATCTTCCAACACTCCTTCTCGGCCGTGTTGTGGTTAATGCAGGTTTACAAGAGCGCGCAGACTGTCAAGCTTGTGCGAATCCACCGCCACTGTCAACACGTCAGCAACCATCTTGTCCGAAGGTTCGTATTGTGGAGCTATTATACCACGTCTCGCTTGATCACACACAAATTTGACCCTTATGTCAATGTGTTTTGCTTTTTCAGGTGATGACTCCCCCTCCTAGTGCTTGATGGCAGCCTGATTGTTAACCATCAATGTCATGGGGTCAAGATTACGAGGCCACTCCTGCAGCAATTCCTGGCCTCCAATTAGCTCACGAGCCGCGTCTGAAGCGACGACAAATTCTGCTTCCATCTTTGACAATGGAACGCCATCTTGTTTCTTGCAAGTGCAGGTAATAATCATTTCATTTAACATCGTTATTGCACCTGTCAACGACTTACGATCGGATTTGTCTGCTGCAAAATCAGCGTCGCTATATGATGACAGTCTCAAGGGACTTCCAATAGGATTATCGGTGGACATGTGTATCTTGAGCGCTTGAGTTCCTTCAAGGTAACGTAGGATGCATTTCGCTAAATTCCAGTGGCGAACAGTTGGCTGATGTGTTTGCCTTGTTGCTTTATGAGCAGAGAAAGCAATAACTGGCCGTGTAGAGCGTGCCACCCACAGTAGGCTGCCCACAAGAGACTGGAACTTCTTCACATTTGGCTGACCTTCATCGCGTGTGCCGGTAGCAGATCTTCGTGTCCAAAAGAAATGTCGTAGCAATCGTCATTAATTTGTGTGCGTATCCCTTTAATCAATTCCATATTTGCTCTTGCAAGTATCTCGTTAATCACTTCTTGTTAATCCAAAAAAATATCCTCCAGTTTCCATCGTTACAATGCACATACCGAGAAATGACGCGTCATTCGCACATACCGAGAAATGACGCGTCCAAGCGCTTGATCGACAACGATAAAAGACATTGAAAAAACTTCTCAGATCACCACGAGTCGATGTTAGTTAAAGATCATCGACGTAAACACCAACAAGTATTATATCATCATCGGTTACTTTGTGGTAAGACACATATCAGTAATGCATCGCGAAAAACCAGCTTCAGTGAGCTGTCGGGAAGCAGTCGGCCCCACAAACGCCCAACCTGCTTTAAACCATACAGAATCTTCTTCAACTTTAGCACAAGCACGTCGCCAGTCTTGGCTTCAAATTGTTTAAGCTCTTCATCCGTGAAAACTATTCCGCCAGGCACACGCAGGTATATGTCCAATCCTCTTTCCTTGTCAGCTTGCGCATAGGCATTTGGCACATCGCCATTGTGAGCAGGAACTATGCAAATAATCACCAAAGCCAACATAATTTTGACATCCGTATATACAATGAACGGTCCATCTCCGAGGAGATAGACTCACGTGCGTAATGACGCATGGTCCGTAAAAACGATGAACGGCCTATCTCCGAGGAATAGACCCACATTCAATGACTTCCAAAACTCCAAGTTGGCTTAACGCAGACAAATTTTCGTCCATAGCTTTAACCCATTCATCCGACTTTTGGCTTCTTATAGCCTCGCCATAATTCAACGGATCACGTTCAGTGATATAATTTACTTCCGTCGTGATGACCCCCTTCTGATGATTATCATCCAGCGAAACACTTGCTCTCGAGCGCGTTTCATACCGCGATCTCTGCCAGGCTTTGTTTCACTTCTTCTGAGTCTTGTTACGAGTAGTTTGTTGCGCAACAATCTCTGTCGAAGCACTCGTTGCTTCATCTCCTTCTAACGTCACCATTTTATTGCCATTTTCGACATTAATTTCACGCTGAATATGTGAATTCTGTGCATCAGTCAATGTCTCGATATTTTCACATGCTGAGTGACAATGACCACTCTCTCTTCCTTTGAAGCACACGATGTCCTTTCACCTCGTCACTCTTACTAACAATCACTCCGACTGGTGCTCGTTGCTGAAGAGAATTCTTGCGTGGGTCCCTGTAAACTGTGCATATCGATCTAAATGCCACGATAGAGCTTAAATCAGGAACCGTTTTCATAAGCACTTCGATAGGAGATGCCCTTTTTGGTTGGAGCGACTCGAACTCCGATTTAGCATGTATGCAGCGTACTCCACGGCATCTCTCCAGAAATACAAAGGTAGTCCAAAGGCAAATATCATACGGCCTGGCCATGTTCAAGATGGCCCTGTGCATGCGCTCTGCCTATCTGTTTGACGCTTGATTTCCGACTTCAAACGCTTTGACGCGTGACCCTAGTTTTCTTGCAAAAAAAATCAACGTTCTGATATCCACCACCTCCATCAGTAGGCAAAATGTGAATCCTACAATCAAACATTTTCTCGAAGAACACCAACAATGCTCGAATCTCTTGGCTGCAGCGTCCTTGGTCTTGGATAAAAACACGCGGCAATAATTTGACTTATGATCAACAAAGTTAATCAGGTACCGATTACCTAGACGATCTCTCGGCGTCATCGGATTCTTCAAATCGCTGCATATCACCCTCCAATTCTTTCATTTGGGAAATTGTTGCCAGTATCTTTCTTCGACTGATCGTTTTTTTGTTTGTTTTCCTTGCGCACAAGTCACACAATCCACGCACATGTCGCTCAACTGTATTCCCGATCTTGGGTCTTTTGCAATACGTTCGATGCTGTCGTAAGACAAATGTGCCTTACGTCGATGAAAATTCATCAACGTGTCAGCTTGCACATCCAGATCAACTTTGGCATTCGCTTCTACATTTATAATCGACATGATATATCGCGCGGCGCCATGACTAAACGTTCTGGCTCAGCTTTTACCATCAGTTCGTGGTTATTCATCTGAACATTGAATACCACGATACCAGTCTTGGCCTGCACCAAAGACCAAACATTATCCACGTACGTAAAGCTGAAACCCTTTTCCTCCAGCTTCCCATACGACATTATGCTTCTCGTAATCAATAGTGCAAGATGGAGATCAGTCAGTCGAATTATACTGGACTTACATGCACTCGAAGTAAGACTGAACCGACTTTTGAGACACGAAGCGTTTGACCATCTGGAAGCATGCATTTACTTTCACAATCACTTGATTCGTTCAGCATGCGCTCATCACTCACAAGATGACGACTGGAACCACTATTCAATATCCAATGATTTTGAACTTTGGTCAAATCATCGACTATAGCAAGAGTCATGTTAACACCACGTCGATGTCTCTTTTCTTTGTTCTTGTTCTTCTTTCCACGACAATCTGTCGCAATGTGACCAACCTTGTTGCAATTGCAACAAGTCCTAATTTCTGTTCTTGGCCTTGATCCCATGCAGTACGACATCCTATCCAGTAGTCGTTGTGCCTCGCACGTCAATTTCAATTACTTGTGCAAAGTGTGCAAGCTCCTCCGCGTGTCTTAAATAATCCATTCGATTATCTTAGCGAGTAGTACGTGACGGAAATTCGTAGAAGCGTACGGCAAAATGTTTTCAACCACCAGCGCTTCTGCACCTCCAGTCGCGTCGCTCACTGCAACGAGGTACAAATTATTTAGGCCAAGACCTCTTCGGCTTTTCTTGCAGTTAAAAGCTTGTTGGCTTGAACTTGGGTAATTGTTGTCGGAAACGTTTGGTGCAAGCATTCCATCACATACTACAGAGAAGGTTGCTGTTGCCACCAAGTCTCAAGCTGCTTATGATAGTACCGCTCCGCAGTACACCCAGGTAATGTCCAAGTAAATCAGCTTTGACTTCTTCAGATCAATTAAATTCACATGCCATCTGGGCCAGCACAAGCTGCCCGACGAATGATGGCATCAATCAAGAAAACCAGATCCTAATTCTTCGTATAATTTTTTCCCATCGAAAAGGGACCAATTGATAGTTTTCTCTGGCAAGTTTTAGGGTCTCAAATACCATTCATCTGTTGTGAAACGTAGTCACGAGGCAAATTCGGTAGTGCTGGTGCACGCTACGGTGCAGGCGCTTGGTGCATCGCCTCGCCTTGCCTCATAGCAGCAAACTCTTGATGCTGTCGATACATAGAGCTCTGGAACTGCGGAACTTTCGGCAGATTTGCTCTCACAGGTGGAGGCGAGTGAAGGAGTGCATTCATCTCCATTCGTGACGAACAAAAACCTCTTCCAAATGCTGACTGAAAAATACCAGTCTCTTGAGCTCCCTTCATGCGCTGTTCCTCCCCTCACTTAAGCTGCGAAAGCTCGAGACGAGCCATGCAATCTTGCATGGCGGTCAATGCTTCGAGGATCTTGCGATTTACGCTGCTGGTTTCATCGACCACCTTACACGTGCCTGCCTCTGCAGACTCGGTACATGGCGACATGGCAACCTGATTGCGTTCGCCCGGTGTCACAGGCGCGCCTTCATTCCGCGCAGGGACTACAGGCTTTTTTGGTCTCATAACCTATAAAGATTCCTATAAAAAAACCAACCATTTCTTCGAGTGAAAATGTGATACCGTTGCTGATTTTTTGTATGTATTTCCATGCCTCCATACATTGTGTTCACTTTAACCACAGCGCGGTCGTTTCACTGACGTCGTAGCCGCGAACAGCCGCCCATCACCGAAACTCCTCCACTGTCATGTAAGCCACATAAAAACCAGCTTCCAACAGGAGGCACGGCTGCTAACGGTCCCCATTAATCTTGACGCTGCCTCCTGGATTTGGCCAATGCGTGGTGCTTAAATGTAAAAGAGATGACAGGCGCCGTAAAAGAAGCTTGCGATGCTGGCAAAAAACGATGCGTGCAACGGCTCTGGTAAACCCTGGTAATCCCTCAGGCCACCTGGCTCAAGTTTTGGCCGGAAAGAGGGGACGTGGCGTTCCATAAAATTTTCTACTCGAAGCAGCTGTGAATGGTGTAATCGAAAGGGTCACAAGATTTCATGCCAAGCTTACGGACATGTACCGCAGACTTTGCTAGTCTTGGACGTGTTTTCGAACGATTTTTTTAGATGGAGATGGAATTATTGAAAAAAATAGTACGTATATTGATATTTGTGGCCTGCTTGCTAAATGAAAATTATCTCGAGGTACCTGCATAAAAATATCACAATTCTCGTGAGACCAAATCCTGTAGCCTGAGTAGCAAGGACGAGGAAATTTGCCGCAATGAAGGCATTAGCCAGCGTAGATTTAGCAATTATTTTTGGGTTGACGACACGTGCGCTTGTTGTGACATTCTTGACCGCAGGACCGGCATCTCGTTTGAAAATTCTTAAATCCTTTGGCCGTCCAGGTGTAGCCACTGAGGCCGACTCATTTATCGATGTGCTTGAAATAGATGCGATGTAACGGGGCACTACGACTTGTACTGCTTCAGTACAAGTCCACTTCGCACTGCTTCAGTTGCGAGTGGTGCCTTACGTTATTTCACGTACACTAGTACGTCCAGAGGAAGACTTCTCTTTAAGGTAACTAGCTTAAAGAGGGTAAAATAGAAACTATATTAATATAATTAAGTATCTCTTGTTGTTCTATCTGTTGACTCTAACTTAATTTGGAAAGAATATTTTAGCAGCCTAATGAGCTTTAATATTATTTGTATTCTACAAGTTTAAATAAGAAAAAAGAGAGTAAATAGAATAAACTGATACTAAACATGCAATCGAAATCTTATCTTATCTGTCTCTCTCTTTTGTTTACATCTACAGTTGATTAGTCTGCGGGATAAATAGATATAATGGCCTTTACCTATTTATGGATAAGATTTCTGAACATTACTATTTAAAAAAATATACTCCAAATATTATCTACCTTTTACATAATATATTAACTAACAACCTTTAAATGTTAATTTCATGTAACGATACACCCCGTTACATCACCCCTCCCTTAAACGACAGTCACTCTGACTGTCATTGGATGGAGTGGTCACTATGTGACCAATCTATGTAAAAATGATGTTGATTGGTCAGGACCATCATTTTAAATCCCATCGCATGAAGATAGAACAAATTCATGCGGGGTGCTGATAGTGCGGCGCCTTCGGCTGCGGTTCGTCCAGCCGCGGTTGACACATTATTGTATCTTGCGGCAGACGTTTCGTCTGCCGTAGTATCTTCTACTCGCGCTACACTAGATGTTGCGGGTGCACGAATGATTCACCGCGTGAATACGACCCCTCTTTGGAGGTCGACTACGAATGCGATTTAGACAAAATGGCCGACTCGGGGAGAATAGAACAGTCGCCTGATGGACGTCAGGCGGCTGACAACGAGCCTTCGAATGAATGGGCTCATTCTGATAGACGAGTTAATAGTCTATTTAGTTCCGATGATGAGGATGATCCCTCATCGCCCGTTCCGTCTCCCGTACGGTCACCTGCACCTGTTTCTGTGCAAGGTGATGACGATGGCGTAAGCCATCGTAATAAAAGTTCTTGTGGTACCCCTGCTTCAGTGGGTACCACTAAGGGGAGTTAAGAGAATAAAATGTCTCATCTCGCCCCTGAGAAGAAGCCGTGCCTTTTGCCAAAACGGCTTATCAATAGCTTGTCTGGAGAGACTACTCCTCACAATAAATATCCCTTATTTATTGCGACAAAGCTCCATGGCCTTGATCCCAGCGCGAAGAACTTTCGCGCTGAGGAAGATTTTTATCTCGATGCTTTTTTCAAGCATCGATGGTTGAGTGACAACAATAAGCAATATAATTATGCAAGCCTGGAGCGCGTTCATTCGCAATGTTAAAGACATTGGACGCGAAGCCTGGCTTCAAACCTTAACGCGAATCGCGTTAAGTTTGAGAAACGAACTTTAACCGGTGCAAATTATGAATTGCTTCGGTTGCCACGTGAGGCTGGGCTTCCATGCCTCACGTAGGGTGGTTCCTGTCCGTGTTGTGTTGACAACTCGAAGAGGGTAAAAGAGGATGTATATTCCCTTTCTTCACCCTGGGGAAGGGCTCGTATCTCGATTGAGATGCGGGATGCAATCGACGTTTTGCAATCGGTCAACAGGTGCCAGGGGCGCGTGTTTTTCGATGGACCTTCTGGTCCATCGGATGGGTCTCGTCATACTGACGGACGAGGCCCTCAACGTCATCAACCAGCTGGAAATAAGGCTCTCAGCTGTCATGTGAAGGTGGACAACCACGCCAGCGAACAAGATAACTCGTTCATGGCATCTTCAAATCACGATGGTTCTGCATACGGTTCTAAGTAAACGTTGACCACCGTGGGAATTCACCAATCGTTGTGGTGGAGGAGGGAAATTAGATCCGAACTGTGTGTCGGATCTAATGTCGAAGTTCGATAAAATCGATCGCTTCCTCCATTATTTGGAGGAGGGACTTGACCACGAGCGTGGCAGGCGTCGCTCGTTGAAGCAGACGATGCAGGGTTACCATACCGAGCGGTCGAAAGACCGTTCGAAGAGATCGTACTCCATGTTGGAGTACGAACGGAAATATCCCGCTCTTCGTGATAAGCTGTCGTCAGCTCATCGCAGTTTTGAGGAAACTCGGAACCGGCATAAGAAACTCCACATTCAACATGAGAATCTGGTTCGCGATCACAAGAATCCTTCAAAGTTTCTTGAAAAGGGTGGTCAGATCCGTCCTCGGAAGGAATCGCGTACTGATGGTACGGGCGGAGCCGACCAACGTAAAACGTAAGATGCGTTCGCATCCTACGTCGCAATTCTATTGTGCACGCATTGCCTTTGCGATGCAGTACACGGAAAGGCCCAATGAACTTGAATAGTAGTTTACTGCTACCCACATTAGTGACTACACGCTTAGGTAGGTTTACCGTAGAGAGTACTACTAGATCATTAATTTTAGATGAAAGAACGTTTGCTCTTTCATGTTTGTCTGCATTCATTTTCTGACGGTCCACTGCGTTAGCAATGGAATCCTGTACGAAACGGATTACTGATTCTCGAGCCAGCAGATATTCCTCTGCTGACTCATTTGTTTTAATCTTTTCCAGTGCGCTTTGTGCGCACTGCCATGAGATCTTTTTCATTTTTCTCATCTTCGATGTCGGTTGCTCCGACATCGGCATCATTCGCGTCGTTGATTACTTTGACGCGTGATGATCATGAGCCAGAAATGGTTTTGCTCGTCGTGCGACGTGCGAGTCCTCTCCTCTGAAACTAGAGGGTCACCTCTTACTGGGTGGGAATGCGAGGATGGCGTAAGCCATCCACGAAGAACGGTGTATGCGTTGCTGACGCATGCACCGAATTATTGATGGCGAATTCGATCATCGGTAAAAACTCACTTCAATTCGGATACGATTGGACGTATCCTCGAAGTATCTCTTCGAGGACAAGATTTACACGTTCTGTTTGACCATCCGTCTCTAGGTGATCAGAAGTTGACATAGTCAGCCGTGTTCCAAGAGATCGGTACACGGATTGCCAGAAATCCGCCGTGATTCGTGGATACACAGCCGGTACCGGCGACACTCCGCGTGTCTCGTCCCAACTCACAATAATTTTTCGCTTGCGTATCACGTATGAGTGTTACGATGCACCAACAAGTGGGCATCGTGGACGTGAGAAGACTTACCTCACAGTAAGTCGCGACTTTTACTGGACCCGCCAGTATCAGTTCGTGCGCAAGTACATTCGTGCTTGCGAGGAGTGTCAACGGGTGAAGCCTAGCCCTTCATCTCGTGCACCTCTTTAGCCTCTTATATTTCCGGCAGAGTGTTGGCAGTCCGCATCTATGGACTTCGTCTTCGGATTTCCCGAAGACGATCACAAAAACAATGGAATCCTTTGTTTTTGTAGACAGATTCAGCAAGATGGTACATCTGGTTGCACTACCAGCGTGAATTACGGCTCCGGGTTGTGCCCGTGTCTTTATCGACAAGGTATTCAAACTTCACGGTTTACCCCGTGAATTGGTCTCGGATAGAGAATACAATAAGCCGTTGCGTGTTGTGTATCGATCGGATGACGATGGATATAAAGCCGGTAAATCTTTATAAGATTTATTGGATGGATTCATTAAATGATCCATTAAACATAAAGGTCCTTATCTTCTGTGTAGGCTTTCTTTATGTCATCAACTAAGGGTTGATGACGGAACACTCGCAGTGAGTGTTGCAACAGTGGAATTAATTTCACTGCTCGAGTGCACTGCCGACTCGAAATCGGGTCGGCGTGATAACGCATCAGCGACAACATTAAGTCGTCCTGGTTTATACTCCACGGAAAAATTATACTCCGCGGAAAAGGATAGCCACCTCGCCATTCTTTGCGAGAGGTGTGGTCTATTTACGGCCGTGCGTAATGACGCATGGTCCGTATATACGATGAACGGTCTATCTCCGAGGAGATAGACCCCTAATTTAGCCAATGAATATTTCATGGCAAGGACTTTCTTGTCATGCACTGGGTAATTGCGTTCAGCTGGTTGCAACTGGCCCGATTGGTAACAGACGACGCGCTCCGCGCCGTCTGGATCGTATTGCATTAACGCGCAGCCGAATGCGTAATTGCTGGCGTCACAGACCACATAAAATGGTCTGTCGTGATCTGCAATCACCAAGATTGGCGATTGCATCAAGCTTTTCTTGATACCTTCAAAGAAACGCTGACAATCAGTGTTCCGTAACTATTTTTGGTCTTTTTCAAGAGACGAGAGAGATGAGCTGTCATCTCGGCATTATTGCGTGAGTAGTTTTGCAAGTACGCCGCTAAACCAAAGAACTTCGTAGATCCATGACATCGGATAGATCTGGCCAGTCGGTAATTGCCTTGATCTTTTCGGGATCAGGGCGCACGCCGTGTTTACCGACGATGCACCCAAGAAGCGGTATTTCGCTTGCAGCGAAAATTCACTTCTTGAGATTTGCGTACAACTTATGCTTTCGCAAAGTGTAAGAACCTGATGAACGTAAGTTTTATGAACTTCCACGTCCGTCTTTTCGTTCATGGCCCGGCTATGAACGAATACATCGTCAAAATAACTCGGTGCGAATTCTCGTACCGGGCTTAACAGATCCGTTACGCATCTGTTGAATATTGCAGGGGCATTACTATGCCTCTGTAGCATTACTAGCTATTCCCAGAGCATCCCACTCGGAGTGCTCACTGCTGTGTACGGGATGTCCCTTTCACGCATAAAGATTTGATAGAACCCATCAATTAGATCCATAGACGAAAAGATCGTACTCTTACACATACCATCTTTGATTACGTCTTTTCTAGGTATCGGCGTTTGAGCCGGTACCGTTGCAGCATTCAGTTCGTTGAATGCGTGCACTATCCGCCATCCTCCTGTGGTCTTTCGCACACAGAAGGTCGGAGAGCTGTGTAAGGGGGGGGTTGACTCCCTTACATGGCCCGCTTTTAATCGATCGGTAAAGAATTTATCGATCGCAAGTACTTGTTCACGAGGCATTGACCACTGCTTCATGACACAGCACTTGAGCACGATCTCATGTCAAGTGCCTTTATCCTTAGGCAACTCGCATGGAACTTCTTCAGGGAATACATCCCTGAATTCAATCAAATCCTTGTGTAAAGGATTTGTCTTACGTGACTCCCAGAATTGAGTAGTATATCTCTCGATCCAAGTCTTCACATCGAGGACACTTTCGTCCATCGATGAGCTGCTGAGAACCCGTTCGTTCTCTGCAAAAATTACCGCTGACCGGATATCGGTTACGTAATCGTCCTCTGTGACGAGTACGCAGATCTGCTTGATTTTACCACCATGCAGATCTATCAAGAACCGCTTAGGTTCTAGGGTTGATAATTGAGTTATCTTCGAAGTTAACTTCGGAGGCGCATACAGATCAAGAGTATAAGCGCCTACTCTTGATAGTTATTCAACAAGACATTTAATGTCTCGGTTACTTCCTGGGATTTATCCACAGGCTGCCGTAAAATTAGTCCCTCAGCATCTGAAATCTAGTCACTTCAACATTAACTATTTGAGGAGTTTTCTCCTCAAGTACATGGGGACTTATTCCCTCCTCGTCGTCCGAGTGTGATCGCGCTATCACAGTCGGGTCCTCTGCGGTCGACTCTCTATTCGTCCTAGGATCATCGTGTTGCCCCTTTTGGACAACAGGTATCTTTCTTGAACATCACCCGCTACGCGTAAATTCACGTCTTAATCCACTCGACATATTCGAGTGGTGGACCTTCGGCGCTACCTGTGCATCTGCACAGCCGCGAAAGCTGACTCCACAGGGTGATTAGTAGTGACACTCTGATCTTGTGCATTCACAATGACGACCGTACCACAAATGAGGCCATCGCACTCACTCGTAGTTCATCCACATGATTGTGGACGCTCCAAGACGTTCATCAGATGGCCATCTGATGAACAAGTGGCAGGCATCTTTACGGATCGATGCTGCTAGCTGATTATTGGCTCATATATGTAGAGCCAAGGTAAATCTAGGATGGCATCAAATTTGTCATTCAAATCCAGTACGATAAATAATCATCGTACTGTAAATCTCTTAACGTGTAGTGAAATTTCACTACGCATTTCATACTGTTATCGATGCGCCTGTCGCTAGACGCACCGTCATCCTCGTTGAAGGGATGTCGCGCTGAAAATATTTGAGCCTACGACCCTCTAGTGACTGGCGACGAATAAAGTTATTCGACGCTTCGCAGTCAACTAGGAATCTAAGTGACAAATCATTTGTCACTTTTACTTCAAGGTGATGAGGGATACCTCATCACCAGGTGCAAAGGCACATAATGATTGTGTGTCTGGAGCAACTTTAGTCAAGAGATTTGCAAATTCTCTTGGGGTTGCTGGATCAGTAGGGCGTTGCGCCCCTACTGACCCCGNGGTTTACCTTGGCTCAGAAAATACGAGCCAAGGATCAGCTGGCAGCATCGATCCGTAAAGATGCCTGCCACTTGTTCATCAGATGGCCATCTGATGAACGTCTTGGAGCGTCCACAAGCGTGTGGATGTACTACGAGTGAGTGCGATGGCCTCACTTGTGGTACGGTCGTTAGTACAACCGCACAAGATCACAGTGTGATTACCAATCACAATGTGGAGTCAGCTGCCGGCGGCTGTGTTAATGCACAGGCAGCGCCGAAGGTCCAATACGTGGGGACCTCTTCCCTCAACGTCTTCCGAGTGTGATTGCGCTATCACAGTCGGGTCCACTACGGTCGACTCTCTACTCGACCTTGGATCATCGTGTTGTCCTTTCTGGGCAACCGGTATACTCCTTGAATGTCGCCCACTAAGCGTACATTCATGTCCCAATCCACTCGACCTTTTCGAGTGGTGGACCTTCGGCGCTGCCTGTGCATTAACACAGCCGCCGGCAGCTGACTCCACATTGTGATTGGTAATCACACTGTGATCTTGTGCGGTTGTACTAACGACCGTACCACAAGTGAGGCCATCGCACTCACTCGTAGTACATCCACACGCTTGTGGACGCTCCAAGACGTTCATCAGATGGCCATCTGATGAACAAGTGGCAGGCATCTTTACGGATCGATGCTGCCAGCTGATCCTTGGCTCGTATTTTCTGAGCCAAGGTAAACCTAGGATGACATCAAATTTGTCATCCAAATCCAGTACGATGAAATCATCATCATAC
>NC_090612.1:960235-964194 GCF_004359215.1 Bremia lactucae
CGCAGACTAATCAGCTGTAGGAGTAATCAAAGAGAGTTACAGATAAGATAGAGATAAGAATTCATTTACATGTTTAGTATTAGATTATAATTAAGTTGGCATTTACAAAGATAGAACAAGATTTCCTCAAATATATTTTTTGGAAATATTAATTAACAATCTTTATTTTAATTTCTTAAGATACACCCCGTTACAGTGTACGTCACCTAACGTAAGGCACCACTCACAACTGAAGCAGTGTGAAGTGGACTTGTACTGAAACAGTACAAGTCGTAGTGCCCCGTTACATTTCTGGCTAGAACGGATGGGGCTTTAATGGTCAAATAAGCAGCCTTTCTAGCGTTCATCTCGCCACTACCAATCTTATCCTTGGCTCGGTTTAGCTTAATGTAAATCAAAGACCAAACTCTTTTAATATTTATTTTCTCTTCGATCCCCACTAGAAGGACAGAGATATCATGCCTCACATATGACCGTGTACCTATCCCAATAAAACTCTTTATGTTGATAAGACAAAGTAGTTTACGAGGCTAGGAGACGACCAGGCGAGGACTTCATTACAGTTTGACTAGCAAGAGCTCTTGTAGTAAGGGGGTCTACGCTGTCGAAGGTTAGGTCTTCGATCAGGGATGGGAAGCACCGAGCAGCTGCGATTCGCAGTCTAAAATTGGCTACCTTAGGACAGGTTGAGCCTGGGCTCAGGAGCTCTAAAATTTACTCTATATTTTATGGTGTACTTCCTAATGCTACAGGAGATATTTTTGGCTTCCAACAGGTTATATGCTCAAACGCAACAAGACACCAACGAGGGGTGGGGGCACTCTGAAGGACGATTACCCGAGGTCTCGCCCCCAGCCAGTCGCGAGAGGATTTGCATGGTGGACGACGTCGAAGAGAAAGTCATTGCCGACACTCACGAAAGGGGAATAGGCAAAACACCTGTCGGTGGTAACGAGCTACTGCAGCTTATGCGTGGGCTTGCAGGACGCCTGGAGCGACTCGAAGAGCAAACTAGGCTGGAAAAGACGCTCGAGAGCGACCGGAATGCTCACAGGATCGGAACGCCACAAGGTGTGGTGGCAGACAACAGCTTATTCACGTCACAACTTGGTGGAGGAGCGCGGATGAATTTAGACGCGTTTGGAGGCTGTTCGATGGCATCGACTACGCCGACGGTACCACGGCCGGCGGTGCAAACTCCATACTTCGGGGCTCTGCAGCCAGAGTACGGCATGCCCTTGTCGGAGTTGCAGTGTCTCTACGCAGCAGCGCGGGGCGTACCCATACCTCCATAGCCACCGTTACCTCCTGGAGGTCACCGGGGACACCTACCTGGACAGGAGAACAACCCAGGGGTCAAGTACCAAGATACTCGACAGAAGCAGCTAGCTATTAGGGCTTTTTGTGGAAAGGGGCTTCACGTGGGACTTTGATCTGGCTTTTTGAAGTGGGGTAGGCATTTTAAGAGGCAAGTTGCTCTCTCTCAGTAGGCGTGCGGATTTGCATGATTAGAGGATGTAAAAGTGGACCTGCTTGTTCACTATCTGACTGAAACTGCTGAGAGATACAACATCAAACAAGTCGAATCGTGGTGGTCACAATTGCCTATGTTTCAGTATGTCATGGAAATAATGCTAGAGACATTCAAGAGCCATAAAGCTATTTACGGCAGCGAGTGACCCGATGTTGACCTGGCCGGAGCATTACATGTACTTGGTGGCGATTTTGTGAGGTTCGTGGCGGCGGTGCAGTCTACTTGGATGTCAATAACGTTATGCAGTATGCGTCTGCGTACCTACGCACAATCCTGATGGCCAAGGTAGGGACTTGACTACCTACTGCAAGCTGAAGAGTTGGCGCAGTCGCACAACCGTGAGAGCTAGAGGAAATGTCAAAGAACTTGGGAAAAGAGGTCGTAGGTATTGTAAGTGATCGTCGAGGAAAAGAGACCCGCCGTTGCCACAAATACGGACAAGTTGGACACTTACGGGCTGCGTGCCCGGATGCAGGAGGACATAGGAAGCATGGTTTGTCTCTTGCACTTAATGAAAGCGTTAGAATTGCTGGAGAAGTGTGGTTACTCGACAGTGGGTCGACCGGACACTGAGTTGTCAATGAGGATTGATTGGAGAACGTGGAACTGTGCGCGAGCACGTGCATGCAGCCAAACGGAGAACCTTTGCGCATTACGAAAAAGGGAACGCCCACGTTGCATGCGACTGCACGCGGAGTAGAAATGACGATCGAGATCAAGGATGTGTACTTTCCGAAGGATGTAAATCATATTTTGACCTCGTATGGTGTTTTGAACAAAAAGGGGTACAAAATCGATGAAGTGGAGGGTCAGCGTGTAATTGCGCGGAAAGACGGCGGTGTTATTGCTTTTGACGTGGATTTGCAAAATAACGTATTGGTTGTGCATGCTAGCGTAGTTTGAGAGACATGATTCGCCGGCTGGAGTGCTTATGGCCGCGCTTGAGGGCGAGGCAAATGGGACAGACAACGAGTCTGTAGATGTGCAAAAGGGCACTTTGGTTGACTTTATAAGCGCCTAGGACACTTGAACTACGACGCTGTAGAGAGGGCTTGCACGAGACCCGAGTTCTGGGATCATTTTGACGGAGAGAACGGCGTGTGAAATGTGGTAAAAATGCCCGAGGGCGTCCATTTATTTAATACAAAGTGGGTCTTTAAGACCAAATTCGAAGCTGAGGGTCTAATTGAATGCCTAGAAGCGAGGTTCGTTGCCTGCGGGAACGAACAGTCGCTTGGTGCTAACTATAACATCATTTTCGCGGCGATTATTGACATGACTTGTGTCAAGCTAATTTTTGCGTTAGCGCGTAAATGCTGAATTCTCTTCAAGCACGGAGATGTGCTTAGTGCGTATATAAAGGCTCAGAAAAAGCAGATTTGGCGATATTTATTCATATTCCGCAAGGAATGATGATCTCAGAAGAGATGCGGAAAAGACTCGGAGTGGGTCACAACAGCGAAATTGCACTGGAGCTATAGAAGGCCCTGTACGGAAAAAAACAGGTCGGATGTCTATGGAATCAAATGCTGCACAAATAATGGGTGGAAATCGGGTTCGTTCAGAGCTTAATCGATATGTGCGTGAATTTTTGATGGCGTGGAGAGGTTCTGTTGGTCGTGTGCGTTTATGTAGACGACTTGCTCGTCACTGGGACGCAACAAGCGGCGGTTAATGGATTCTTTAGAGAGCTTACTGAGTTTGCGGTTAAGGTTCGGTATGAGTGTCAATTACGAAAATGAGAATGTGAATGATTTCGATCAACAAGTGATTTTGAAGATGTTAAAGGATTTTGTGATGGAGCAGGCGTACAGGGTGCGTACTCCGATTGGACCAGAATGGAACGAGATCCGAAAGACCTATGGAAGACAGGTTGCCTGCCTCTGGTGGTGATAATGTGGTTACAGTGAGGAAGTTTCAATTATTAGTAGGAAGGTTTATGTGAATTGCGCGATGTACGAGGCAGGACATATTGTTCGCGGTACATGAAGCGTCGCGCGCACACATGACTTCACTATGGAAGATTATAAACTCGCGAAACGGATACTGCGGTATCTGGGCGGAACGAAGGAGCTGAGGCTCAGGATCGCGGAAGTGGCGAACTCCTGAAAATCACTACGTTAAGTAATGCAGACTATGGGGCTTGCTTTTGCCAGCACATGCTTTCCATATTTTGAATATCCGCTCCGCCGCGCGAGCTTTATTCCTTGATGAGGAAAAGCTTCATTTACCCCTCTTTGCAACAGGATCAGTTACCGCCATTTTGCTTGCGGTAACTTTCATGTTTTGTTCAGATCAACCCTGTAGGTGGGCACGTCTTAATCCGGCCACGCTCTAACTATGCACACACCCTATGTAGGCGGGCACGTCGTAATGCGGCCACGTTCTACTTAGGCACACACCCTAGCACAGCGAGGAAGCGGTT
>NC_090612.1:977709-985877 GCF_004359215.1 Bremia lactucae
GCAGAACTCATGCGTCTCGCACGCTGGTTCTTGCCATCGCCCTTTGGGAAGGGAGTCCTCTTGCTGGGCATTTTTGCCCCAGCAGGGACCCTGGCATAGCAGCGAGCCATCATATGGCCGCGCTTGCCGCATTTAAAACAGACCACGTCTGCATTGCCCAACTCCATAGGAGTGGCATCTGTCCTCTCGGCCGACGGCTTATACCAAGCTGTCGCCGAGGCACTGTTGTAGGATTGCTCCTCAACTAAGGCAATTTGGATTGCCTCTTCCATCGTCGACGGCACCTTTCTGAAAAGGGCCTGTCGCGATGGGCTATGCCGTAGTCCGTTCATAAACGTGGGCACCTTAATGTGCTCCAAAATCGAACCTACGGTAATGGGCTTCGACAGCGAGCGCGTCTCTTGCACATACTCTTGCCGAGATCGCTCTGCCTGTCGCGCTCCAAAGAAGCGCGCCTGAAGCAACACTTCGTTGTTCGGCGGCTGGTACATAGTGCGAATCTTAGCCTTAAAGATCGCCCATGAGGGGAACGCTTAACGTCCACCAAAAGCGCAGAGTAAGCCCACTCTGAGGCGTTACCGCGCAGATGAGACATGGCGTATGACACCATCCGGCTGTCGTCCTCGATTGGCTGGGCGACACCGCATTGCTCCACGGCTAAAAGCCAGTGGACAATCGTTTGCGCCGCAGTTCCATCGAGCTTGGGCGGGCGCATTCGAATGGGCCTCGGCTGATGCGGCTGGGCAGAGAGCATCTCAACAGTCCTGTTGAGAGCCTCGCTCCGAGGCCGCTCATGCCTCAGCTCATCCTCAGTCTGAGTGACGGACTCCGCCGCTGCATGGCCCTGTGCCTCGGAGGCGGCTCTCCGCTGTCCAAGCACGAATGCCTCAAATTGCTCGAACTGAGCAACATGTTGCTCAGGAGGACTACCCAGGAGCCTGGCCAGGGCTTGTTCACCAAGTCCCAGTGCCATAAGCCCTGCCACCTCCTGCTGATGTTCAGAGAGGTGGGGAAAATGAGCCCAATCAATATTAAGGCTCATCCTCACGTACACACGCAGAGATGCGGGTCGTGGGAAGGATTTCAAGTGCTACCAAGTGTAGGCGGGCACGTCGTAATGGGGCCGCGCTCTACTTAGACGCACAGCGAGGAAGCGGTTAAACCTGCTTCTCTTTGCGTGCAGTGAGGTAGTTGTGGTGGGCGCGTTAAAGACTTGAACAAGAAATTGGTATTCTTCTACATAGCCGAGGTGAATAAACTATCCCTTTTCAACAAGAACTCATTAATAATTCAACACAATTTAAAATGATCACGACGATACTGGTAAACTCCTTGAGTGCTAATATTGAAGCCTAGTCGAGCTCTCACACGATAAAGATTCGAAAAAGCGTTCAATAGGAAGGGGGCTAAAAAACCACCCAAAAACAAAATAGTTTAGTTAAACTACTCATTAATAACATATTTGCATATATACTTTTATTATTAAATTCGAATTAAGCTTCACGTTGCTGATGTGCCGATGTGCCGAGAGTCGTCAAATAGCATTGAATGCGCTACTAAATTAAAACGAGAGTGCGCGCCTAGGTAATAAAGAGTGTAACAAGAGCATCGAGAACAACTTAATGCTTTAGAGCGCAAGGCGTGATTATAATAATGTGGAGCGAATGCAATAGCGAATCTAATGCTAAAGGCAAATTTAATGAAGCTCTGAAATAATTTAAATGTGTTAAGTTGGGCTGGCAAGTTAGAGCGAAGGGGTAGATTATAAAGTCAATCAATAAATTAGAAATATAAGCAAAATATAGCAAACCTGTAGGTTATAAGGTTAAAGAAACAAAATTTATACGCCGCCAGTGAATTTAGAATCCAACAGCCGACACAGATACGTATATTCGAAACACAATGCGCCTTAGCAACCTGAAGCAAGCAGCTAGCCTGTGTACGACAACGCGATGAATGCTAAATGTACCGTAGTGGGGCACACATCGGCTACCGTTGTTGTGGTACATTTACTTTTTGGGTAAATACCCTTTTATCCAATTTAAATCAATTAATTGCTAAATTCCATTTATTATGGATAACAAATGTGGTCGCCGCCAGATATAGATTTGGGGAAATGTTATTTTCACCCCAAGCAAAAATAAATTACCGTCGCGGCCAGCTTGACTTTTATGAGCCAATCAGAAGCATTATGTATTGCGCTTCACATTTTTTTACATGAGCCGAAAAATATCATTGTGTTGATCTACTGTCCAATATCCTACCTTTTAAATTGTAAAATAGCGGTTCCTACCCCTCAATATCAATCACAATACATTTTTTTCTAAATCACACCTAATTTCTACCTTCATCCTTGTCAGACTCTTCTCCAGTGCTTCCACCACCCAATGCATCCTATCCCAGCATCTTGGCCCTGATGGATGCAGTTAGCAAATCTCGCTGCCTAGACACCACCAATCCACAGCCTTGCCATAGTCCCGCGCGCTTAAGTTTCAGTAGTTCGGGGCTGTATACGCAGGAGAGTTTGCCATCGTACGAAGGCTCGACAATTGATTCACATCAGTCTTTGAAAGACCGAAAGCCACAAGCGCAATATTTCCATCGATATCAATTATTATGCTATCGGGCTTCAGGTCACGATAACAATGTCGGACGCATGCAATTGAGACAGTGCAAGTGCGATCTGAGCAGCGTAAAACTTGAAGCGCGCCAAATCAAGCGAGATTTTCACACGGTTCTCTTTGTTATTCGAAAAGCGATTTATGCGTGTAAAGACTGTCATAGAGTAAAAGCCCATGCTCAAAAACACACGAGATTGGCTTTGAAACGCGAAAACCGCAACGGTGCCACAAAAGGACGATGCACGTCACGCAAAATCCGCATTTCAGTCTTCGTGCGCAGCTTCTCGTAATTTGACATTCAACTTTTCTGGAAATAACACGGTAAATCTGGCGGCCGAAATCTATTTTGAATTAGCCAGGGTAAGGTTTTTACATTTATAAAATTAAATAAAGTTCAGTTCCCCTCTTGATCTTAAAGCGTCTAGTGACTTCCTAAGGTTTGCGCATTGACCTGTGAGAGACAGAAGCCTTATAAGATGCATACTCTCGGGCACTAGTTGCCACTTGGTTCTACGAACCCCTGAATCCCTTGAACTAGGATTCATTAAGCTTTAATAGCTTGTACGACTCCCTGAGTTGTTAAACCCACTAGTTCGATAAAATTAAGCGACTCTTTGAGTCTATAAGTCTTCCTCTGATTTATGGAGCGAAGTAGCTCCGCTCTAGTATCCACATAAAAAAACACTGCTGCAATTGACACTGTCATTATACTAAAAAAGGAGCCCTAACACAATTTATCATAAACAAGACATAAAGCTGTGACATGCATAGGCCGCGTTTAAGCTCGAAGAAAGCTCACAGTATTATTTGTACCGCAGGTTCATTACAGACTTGGATTCTCGTCTCCAGCCAACAATTGGGTTTGAAAGGAAAATCTTGACTGCAAGTAGCTCCTTGTCATGAGTAGGGTATATCTTCCGACAGCATTAGCGTCGTCATACAAACGCCATCGAACACAACATATACAAACGCTGTTTTAACACACGCCATCGGACATGCCATCCGATCATCTTCATCAGCTAAAAGCTGCCATCTGGTAATTGTAGTATTAAATTATGGAGTTTTATAAATTGTTGCTGACACTTCAATACACTAGTAGGTGTTGATCGTATACAGCGATGCAAATTAATCGCGGTAACAGCCGCGTCACACGACGCTTCGCCTTGCTAAAGTTTGTTCGAAATCGCTAATATTTTTTTTTACCTTATAAAATGCTATTCGAAATGGTATATCTTCATGCACCAATGATACTAATTTGGCGTAAAGGCAAATCTTATCCTTGACTGCGAAAGCTGTATAAGCGCTCATTGTGATCCTGCACAATATTCTGTTGTATATAGACGCTGCCTATCCGTATATAGTGTCGGCATAAATTTTGGTGTTGGCAACACGTTTTTGGCATGGAAAGCTACTTCGACGGTATGCCTCTTAAAGCGCAATTTGCACCGCTTGAGTTTATTTAGACCTGATAATACACACGTTTTCAGGAAAATTGCTTCCTGTGGCGCTGCCTTCAGCGTTGTAATCTATGTAATTATGGTATATTAAGCTGGTGTTATTGCTTAAGTTCAGAAAGCTCATTTGTGAACATATCGAAAATTTTTGTTCGATTTCGATCGAAAAATGTAAGAAGACTCGATTACCTCGCAATTGTGCTTAGCTTTTTATGAATTGTAGATTTTCTTGCATGCCTTACCAGGACATTCCAATGTCTGGGCAAATATTTAGTGGCATCATATTTATCTCACACATCCTTTTCGTCACGTGACTAGCCTACTTTTGTGTTAAAGAAGCGGTTGTGGTGAGACGCACAGAATCTAAATGAAGATCGCAGCTGCACAATCCTTTTGCTCTCTTCAAACTAATGACTAAGTCTCCGATTGACCAAGTATACAAGCTTATATAAAGTGCACCTGTGAACGATCACCCCGTAAAACAATTCGTGTGCTTCAACGACAAACGAACCACATCTACGAATTTTGCAATTTGAATCTACAAAGGTGTTACGGGGCACTGCCGACTTGTACTGCTTCAGTATAAGTCCACTTCGCACTGCCTCAGTGCAAGTGGTGCCTCTCGTCACTTCACGTACACTAGTACGTGCAGAGGAAGTCTTCTCGTTAAAACACTTGCTTTAAAGAGGGTTAATTAAAAACTGTATAAATATATTTAAGTTTTCTGTTTCTATCTATTTAATACTAACTAATTATAACTAAATACAAAATATGTACTAAAGTCGTATCTGTCTTTCTCTTTGCGCGCGTCCAGCGCTGAATGGACCGCGGAGGAAGTAGATATAATGGTCTATATTTACCAATGAAAAAGCCTTTAAAATATTACCATGTAAAGTAATATTGTTCAAAATATTATCTATTTTTTCGATACTATATTAATTAACAACCTTTAAGTGTTCATTTCATGTAACCCCCCGTTACACACCCCTCCCTCAAAAAAGGACGTTCACTCTGTATGTCATTGGATAGAGTGGTCACTATAAGACCACTTGATTAAAAACATTGTTGATTGGTCAGAACCATTCTTTATGGTCGACTCGGGGAGAATAAAACTGTCGGCTGATCATCGTCAGGCGGCTGATTATGAGCCTTTGAATGAGGAGGCTCATTTGAGTAGACGAGCTGGTAGCATTCGCTACCGCATGTTCGGTTCCGACGATGAGGATAATTCCTCATCGCTAG
Organism: Bremia lactucae; assembly: GCF_004359215.1. Taxonomy (NCBI): domain Eukaryota; phylum Oomycota; class Peronosporomycetes; order Peronosporales; family Peronosporaceae; genus Bremia; species Bremia lactucae. The sequence goes on from NC_090612.1 coordinate 983,027, forward strand.
CACCGTCTCCCGTGCCGTCACCCGCACATATTTCTGTGCGTGGTGATGACGATGGCGTAAGCCATCGTAATAAAAGTTATTGTGGTACCCTGCTTCGGTGGGTACCACTCAGGGGATCGTAGACACTAAAATGTCTCGTCTTGCCCCTTATAGGAAGCCGTGGCTTTTGCCCGAGCAGCTAATTAATAGCTTGTCTGGAGAAACTACTCCTCACAATAAATATCCCTTATTTTTTGCGACAAAGCTACATGGCCTTGATCCCAGCTCGAAGAACTTTCGCGCTGAGGAAGATTTTAATCTCGATGCTTTTCGTAAGCATCTATGGTTTATTGGCAACACTAAGCGAGATAAAGATTCGCTTATGCAAGCCTGGAGCGCGTTCATTCGCAATGTCAAAGACATTGGACGCGAAGCCTGGCTTCAAAGACTTAACGCGAGTCGCGTTAAGTTTGAGAAAACGAACTCCAACCGGTGCAAAGTATAAATTGCATCGGTTGTCACGTGAGGCTGGGCTTCCATGCCTCACGTGGGGTGATCCCTGTCCGTGTTGTGTTGACAACTCGAAGAGGGTAAAAGGGGATGTCGATTCCCTTTCTTTGCCCTGGGGAAGGGCTCGCATCTCTATTGAGATGCGGGATGCGATTGACGTTTTGCATTCGATTTACAAGCGCCAGGGGCGCGTGTTTTCCGATGGACCTTCTGAACCATCGGATGAGTCTCGTCATACTGACGGACGAGGCCCTCAACGTCAATAACCAGCTGGGAACGAGGCTCCCAGCTGTCATGTGATGGTGGATAACCGCGCCAGCAAACAAGATAACTCGTTTGCTGCTTCTTCAAATCACGATGACTTACGATGCGTTCCACAACGAAATGTTAACCACCGTGGGAATTCATCAATGGTTGTGGCGGAGGAGGGAAAATTAGATCCGACCCATGTGTCGAATCTAGAGTCGAAGATCGACAAACTCGATCGCTTCCTCCATGATTGGAAGAAGGGCTGGATCACGAGCGCGGGAAGCGTCGCTCGTTGGAGCAGACGGTGCAGGCTAACTTTATTGAGCGGTTGGAAGACCGTCCGAAGCGTGCGTACTCCATATTGGAATACGAACGGAATTATCACGCTCTTCGTAATGAGCTGTCGTCAGCTCATCGCGGTTTCGAGGATCTTCGGACCCGGCATGAGAGCCTCCAGATTCAACATGAGAATCTGGTTCGCAATCCCAAGAATCTTTTAGGGTTTCTTGAAAAGAGTGGTCAGATCCGTTCTAGGAAGAAACCGCGTACTGATGTTACGGACGGAGCCGACCAACGTAAAACGTAGGATGCGTTCGCATTCTACGTGGCAATTCTATTGTGTATGCATTGACTCTGCGATGCAGTACACTGAATGGCCCAATGAACTTGGGTAGTAGTTTACTGCTACCCACATTAGTGATTATACGCTTAGGTAGGTTTACCGTAGAGAGTAGCACTAGATCATTAATTTTTAATAAATGAACATTTGCTCTTCCATGTTTGTCTGCGTTCCGCTTCTGACGGTCCACTGCGTTAGCAATGAAATCTTGCACGAAACGGATAACTGATTCTCGAGTCAGCAGAAATTCCTCTGCTGACTCATTTGTTTGGTCTTTTTCAGTGCGCTTTGTGGGCACTGCCATTAAGGTTTCTCATCTTCGATGTCGCTTGCTTCGACATCGACATCACTCGCGTCGTTGGTAACTTCGACGCGTGATGAACATGATCCAGAAATAGCTTTGCTCGTGCGAGTCCCCCCCTTGAACTAGAGGACCCCTCTAATTGGGTGGGTATGCGAGGATGGCGTAAGCCATTTACCAAGAACGGTGTATGCGTTGTAGACGCATGCACCGAATTATTGATGGCAAATTCGACCATCGGTAAAAACTCGCTCCAATTCGGATACGATTGGACGTAACCTCGAAGTATCTCTTCGAGGGAGCGATTTACCCGTTCCGTCTGACCATCTGTCTCTGGATGATCAGAAGTTGACATAGTCATCCGTGTTCCGATCTCCCGGAACACGGATTGCTAAAACTCCGCCGTAAACCGTGGATCTCTATCCGAGACCAGTTGACGGGGAGCCCGTGGAGTTTGAATACCGTGTCGATAAAGACACGGGCACAGCCCGGAGCTGTGATCGACTCTGGTACTGCAGGAAGATGTACGATCTTGCTGAATCTGTCTATAAAAACAAGGATTCCATTGTTTTTGTGATCCTCTTCGAGAAATCCGAAGACAAAGTCTATGGATAGGACTGCCAACATTCTACCGAAAGCGGTAGAGGTTGGAGAGATTCACGGGATGAAGGGCTAGGCTTCACCCGTTGACATACCTCGCAAGCACGAACGTACTTGCGCACGAACTGATACTGGCGGGGCCAGTAAAAGTCGCGACTTACTGTGAGATAAGTTTTCTCACGTCCCCGATGCCCAATTGTTGGTGCATCGTGACACTCATACATGATGCGCAAGCGCAAATCATTGTGAGTTGGGACGACGACACGTGGAGTGTCGCCGGCAACGGCTGTGTAATACAATAAGCTGTTGCATTTTGTGTATCGATCGGATGACGATCAATATAAAGCCGGTAAATCTTGATAAGATTTATTGGATGGATTCATTAGATGATCCATTCTACATAGAAGGTCCTTATCTTCTGTGAAGGCTTTCTTTATGTCATCAACTAAGGTTAATGACGGAACACTCGTAGTGAGTGTGGCAAAAGTGGGATTAATTTCACTGTTGGAGTGCACTGCTGACTCGAAATCGGGTCGGCGTGATAACGCATCAGCGACGACATTAAGTCGTCCTGGTTTATATTCGACGGAGAA
>NC_090612.1:989397-998550 GCF_004359215.1 Bremia lactucae
ACTGGGTTATTTGTAATACAACTCGCTAAGAGTCGTATGTGCTGGGCATATGCGTGAACATCACGCTTGCCTTGCTTGAGTTTCAGAAGCTCTGAACGAGCTCTGAACTCAGCCCTTGGCGGTTCAAACGTCTGTTTGAGCCGGGCTTTAAAAGCCTCTAGCGACCCAAAGACGTATGGGTCGCGCAACTTAAGGCCCAATGCCCAAGTTTTGGCACGACCTGCCAAATTTGATTGAGCGAATGCGACTTGCATTTGCTCGTCGACGATGTGACGTGCCCTTATGGCATCGTCCAACTCGACAAACCATCTCAAGAGGGAGTCTTCTTCGACTCCCCTATACTTAGAGATGTCAATCTTTAAAGTTTCGGGACGACGCGTTTGCGTCATCCCAGGTACAGGGGTCTGTACCTGTTGTAACCTCAACAGTTCTGCCTGTTGAGAGCCTTGCTGATTCAGCAAGGCTACTTTTTCCTTCATCTCGTCAAGTTCATGTTGTATGAACTTGGCGATGGCTGAAGGGAGGGCATCTCTGTCCAAACCGGACAGCATGGCCAAGATGGCATCGTTCACTATGGTCGATCTCATTCGTTCGACCGCACTCCTTTCTATGTCACTTAGAAAGGAGTAGCTATCACGCGAAACGTGATGCGTATTTCCATTATCATCTAACATGTCCATGTTAGATGATGGAATTGCGGTCCTTGGACGGACTACAAAGTGCTACCAGGTGAAACGGGGCACTGCCGACTTGTACTGCTCTAGTACAAGTCCACTTCGAACTGCCCAGTGCGGGTGGTGCTCACGTCACTTCACGTACACAAGTTGCGTCGGATCCAGTTCTTGCTCTAGGTGCGATGAATGTATGGTATACCATCGAGGAACCTAGTGTCGAACGACATTTCCCACTAATAGAGGTGGGAATAGATGGATCATCGGTCTCAGTTTGGACGGGCCAGATGGACTCATCGATCAAACGATACTTCGTATTCGGATATGAATCGATAGGAATTCCTCTCATCAAGGACACAGATGCACCACGTGCTTGATTACGCTTACGTGTCATCAAGCACGTGGGACCTCGAGCATGGCACTTAAAACGTCAACGGCGTAAGTGCAATCTCGCCGAAGAGGTACCTCAATCTCCCTCGAGATTTCTGACGAGGGGTACCCTAGCCACTTCACCAGATACTAATTATGAGCCTTGCGACGGCGTCACTTCAGAAGTCGCTCCACGTGGAACTGAAGTTTCCCTTGCTCGTCGAGTAACACGGGAGGGGTCGAAATATCGGCGGTAAGTTTTGTTGCTTTGAAGCACGAAGCGCACTTTCTTCGTGAAAATCTTGCTTGGACTGTGACCATCCTTTGGGCGGTTCAAAACCGTCATATGATGTTGAAGCATCATCAACCTCGTTTAAAGGGTCAGTTGAACATTCTTCCGCAATCTGCGGCACAGCTGTTCATCTCGGCGCAAGCGCCATTGAGTCCACATGGGAAAGATCCGATACGGCTTCAGCAAGCCAACGTAGAACCTGCGCGTGTGCGTAGCTTACGCGGAAGGCTTAGCGTATAAGCCAGGCCTTTCTTCGTCACTACTGTAAATGGTCCAATGAAGCGCGGACACAACTTGGCCTTTGAGACCGCAGATACTACGTTTGTAGGTAGGATTTAAGCATTTAGAAACACCCGGTCTTTGTCTTATCTAACGGCCATTGTATCACGCACATAACGTGAAAAATCTCATCGCGCTGCGAGGAATTCGCTTACCTGTTTCATTATAAGTAATAGGGCTGATATCAGCAAGCTGATCAGCTAATTCTCCCCCACCAACCCCTAAAACGTGAAGTGGTAGCGTTAACGGAACGCGAGAGTGTGTGGGAACGTTCCCATAGAACGAAGTTCAATCTGTAGAGGCATGCATAGCAGTGTTTAACGCAAACTACACTCAACCAGGAGCATTGTGCTCCAGGTCTTTGGTGGTTCAGCACACACACTGCGCAAAACGACTTTAAGACGCGATTGACACGTTCAGTCTTTCATCGGTCATTTTCAATTGGGTGCCAAGCACTCGGAGGGATCGGCTTCCAGAACGTACCCGTTAAACGGGGATCCATATCGGAGACAACTGCCACTGGGAAACCGTGTTGTCGAAACACGCATGCTCGATAATAAATAAACGTAATCTCGCACTCAATCGTGCCGACAATTAAATGACCGAATTATATCTTACTTATAGCTCTCAACGGCTCGTAGAAAAATTTCAAACTGTTCATCCTTCGCATATGCCGAACGAATTCTATCAGCGATCGCGACTTTACACTTGTCCTACTGGGTATCGAAGTTTTCCCGCACCGTACCAGATCTCTGGTATCGAGCTTTACGCGAATTCTGAAGAGGGCAGACAGGGCGTAAATGTTTCGTGCTTCCGCCCATATAACATCTATGGATGGTCTTATGCTTTTCCACAGCTTGAAGAGCCTCTTCTCCTTCCTCAACGAGGCTTAAATCCATAGGTTCCGCACTATTAGACGGAACCCATGTGCTCGAAGAGCTTGTCCGGTAAACAGGCGTGCTAACGCGAGCATACTTAAAGTCAAACTCGGCGCGTAGCGCTATGGCAACTGCCTCTTCGAACGTAGCCGGATCAGATCGAAAAATTCCGTCCGGGCAACGCCCTCATTGAGACCCCCCATAAAGATGGTCACTACAATTTCTTCTTGCACCGAATCTTGATGCATAGATGCAATGAGAGTTCTCTACTCCTGGACAAAGTCCCCTAGGATTCTTTTACCCTGTCGAGTCGCTAGGAGCCGTGCTCGCATGCGAAAGCCTGATCAGGCGGTGCAAATATGCTCGTCATTTGCTGTTTTAGCGAATCCCATGAGGGAAAAGCGTCGTTTATGGACGTGCTGCACGATAGTGCCCACTCCATGGCTCTACCTCCAAGTTTGGAAATGACCATAGCCACTATTTGCCGTTCTGATAAGAACAAGGCGGAATCAATGGACATTTACATCTGGTTAATCTAAAAAAGAAGATTTTCTACCTCTTTTCCCTCAAATGTCTTCACATTTACAGTTAGAAGGCGAGCCCTCGGAGTTGTGAGTGGTGCCTTTCGTTAGGCGACGTACCCTGTACGTATAGAGGAAGACTTCTCTTAAGACAAGTTAACTTAAGAGGGTAAAATGAAAACTGTATTAATATAGTTAAGTGTCTCTTAATCTATCTTTGTAAATGCTGACTTAAATATAAACTAATACTAAACATGTAAATGAATTCTTATCTATCTTATCTTGTAACTCTCTTTGATTACTTCTACAGCTGATTAGTCTGCGGAATAAATAGACATAATGGTCTATACCTATTTATGGATAAGAATTCAGGATATTACTATATAAAGTAATATCCTCCAAGCATTATCTACCTTTTAGATAATATATTATTTGTCAACCTTTAAGTGTTAATTTCATGTAACGATACACCCCGTTACAATCGATCCGTAAAGATGCCTGCCACTTGTTCATCAGATGGCCATCTGATGAACGTCTTGGAGCATTCACAAGCGTGTAGATGTACTACGAGTGAATGCGATGGCCTCTCTTGTGGTGCGGTCGTTGGTGCGACTGCACAAGATCACAATGTGATTACTATGTCGATGCCAATTATTTTAAAAGGACACGCTTATTCTCAATTATCGGGTGACTTTAGGCACAGAGGATTAATTGGACATTTAATGGAATTAATGGCAGCAACTTAAAAGAGTCATCTGTGGCCAAAAAACAGAGCTTTTCTTTTTATTTGAGTTTTGTATATTAGTAAAGCTCGCCGAGAGCCTTCCAAAAAAGAAAGCAGGTCAGAGCTGGCCATGAGTCGCGCGCGAGTGTACTGCGACGTGAATGAGGCGCGCCCGCGCGAGTACTGGGATTACGAAACCCTTAACGTGGCGTGGGGGTACGTAGCTTACTGCGAGCCTATCCCCCCTCCTAAAATCATATGCTTGGTCGGCAAGAGCAATTCTTGCGTGTGATGTGGAGGCTTCAGTAGTTTTCTTTTTTATAGAAAATGGCCTAAGACCGTTTGCGATATTGCAGGGATCAGGATAACTACGAAGTGATTCGAAAAATTGGCCGGGGCAAGTACAGCGAGGTGTTTGAAGGCTATAATGTGGCTAATAACTCGCGCTGCGTCATCAAAATCCTTAAGCCGGTGAAAAAGAAAAAAATCAAGCGGTGCGTTTCTTAAGTCTTCGCTGCAGCTAGAAAAACTTACCGAGGCATGTTACTTCTAATTGCTTTTTTGCCGAACAGTGAAATAAAGATCCTCCAGAATCTGTCGGGTGGCGTTAATATCGTACAGCTGCTTGATGTGGTGCGAGACCCGCAGTCCAAGACTCCCAGTCTTGTGACTGAGTATGTTAATAACACGGATTTCAAGACGCTATACCCCACGCTAAGCGACTTTGACATTCGCTACTACCTGTTTGAGCTGCTCAAGGCTTTGGACTACTGTCATTCAAACGGAATCATGCACCGTGACGTGAAGCCACACAACGTTATGATTGATCATGAAAAGCGCCAACTGCGTCTGATCGATTGGGGTCTTGCTGAATTTTACCACCCCGGTCGCGAGTATAATGTACGGGTAGCAAGTCGCTACTTTAAGGGACCCGAATTGTTGGTAGACATGCAAGAATACGACTATTCGCTCGACATGTGGAGTATGGGTTGCATGTTTGCGGCCATGATTTTTCGCAAAGAACCTTTTTTTCATGGCCATGACAATTGCGACCAGCTGGTAAAGATTGCTAAGGTTAAGGGCACGGACGAGCTCTTTGACTATCTTACGACGTACGATCTGGAGCTCGACCCTCAGTACGATGGGATTCTGGGCACTCACACGAAAAAGCCGTGGGAAAAGTTTGTCACACAAGACAACAAGCACTTGGTTTCCCCTGAGGCCATTGACTTTCTTGATGGCCTGTTGCGATACGATCATCAGGAGCGACTAACCGCAAAAGAGGCAATGCAGCATGCGTATTTTCAGCCTGTGCGTGATGCGGCTGAGCAGAAGCTTCGTGGTAACGCGCATCACACCGACGAGATCACCAGCGTTTCCGACTCGAGCGCATAAGTACGTGGTGGAGGTCACAATCGTTTTGTTTGCGATATCGAAAAGGCGCTGAGCGCTTTTATATGATAGCCATTAATTAGCTTTGCATGATTTTAATGCTAGCAGAGCAGCCTGATGGAAAGGTGACCGAGTGAGCCTTAGATGACAGGAGAATAGCACAATACAAGACTTGCCACATCTAATCTCAGAAACGCCTCAACTGGCGAGGCAGCATGAAAATGATGGTTAAATTTAATTTTTTGACGCCGCAATAAAGGACAATTGCATTAACTATGTGTATCTGTATCTTTCGCAATGCCGAAAAGAAGCATGAAATTCTCGACAAAATATTTTATACGCACGTGCTAAATTGACAGGCTTATTTCATTGAATGCCGCTCAAGAACGTGCACATGTGTTGGCCACGTCCAGGTGGTCTCATATGTTTTTTTTGGTCATGCAGATCATAATCAAACGATTTCGACAGATAATAGAAGGACCAAGCCATAGATATGTAAGACGCATGAGTGCCGAGTCTTTGCAACACTGAGCGCCTTCAATCGGGGCGTTATGAGCACTTGTAACTTGCTCAGCTTTAGCAAAGTGTGGACCACACATTAACACCCTCTTACTTTAAGTGACCATTGAACGGTTCGCAGCATTGCCCGAGTCGAATCATGTGGCGTCCGTGCCGCATTGCCGCTCTCCATTATCATCGCAATGAAGCTTCTTGTCTACTCACCTCCCGTACAATTCCAATGCATTCACGGCTTCGCAATGTAAATTTTTATTTTACTAGCATTGCCGGCGTGGAACGTGATGTCCTTCTGAATCGCTCAGCTCGCGATCTGCGCACAGAGTTAGGCGAATCAACTATCGGTATGGTGGCCAAATCATTACGAAGTGAGATGAATGAAGCAATAGCGCGTGACGATGTAACAAGCGATGAGATCATTGATTTGTTTACAGTGGCTCAAAAGACTCATGTTATTCCTGTCATGCTCGACGCCTTTGCCTTCCTGGAGGCGAAATTTCCGTCGCAGATAAACTTTGCAGTTTATGGTGAAGTGTTTCGCATTCTTCAGCGCAAAAATAATTGTGAGCGCCTTATTGAGATCTACCTGACGGCCAAAACTCGCTTCCACTTGGTGCCTGAAATGATTTACCGCTTCGGCATTGTCGGATATCTGCAGAACAATGATATGGACTCGGCCATTCGGACGTGGCAGGAGTTAATTGACGCAGGTCACGAAACGACCAACGAAATTGCGTCGCAGCTTATGCTGGCGTACGCTCGCAAGGGCAACGTAGAAAAGGTAAAAGAGTTGTATGAGGCCGTGGACCCGCAGATTGGATATTGGCACGAGTCATGCGTTGACCGCGTTATCCTAAGCATGGGAATTATTGAGGAACCTGCCAAGGCTTTTGAGTTTTACGGCAATTCGAGCATGAAGCTTAGCGGCGGTACACTGATAGCTTTACTAAGCGTATGCACCAACAATAATTGCAAACAACAGGCGACAGATATCTTGGCAAACCGAAAAAAATTTGACCTTCATTTGAATGCTCGGGGCTACAATCGCATTATGGTAACGTTGGAATTTTTGGGGCGCAACAACGAGATTAAAGATGTTTTGAACGAAATGATTGACAATAATGTGCGATTTGACACAAAAACAAACGCCATTATCGAGCGCAACGCTGAATTTTTGGAAGAAACGAATTTTGTGGCTGATTTCAGCAAAAGCAGAGCCGCAGGCTACACTTTAAGTCCACGCATTCGTGAATTGCTCGCTCAAGGAAAAAATAGTGATGCGGCGGAGATGGTAGACTCTGCTGTAACGCTCTTGAAAAATTCTGATAAGTTTGACAACAAAATTTCAGAGTGTGCAGCAATGATTGTGAATCCTTCTGTGGCGAAAGACGCTGTGCAAGCATACATTCGAACGAATCAGCACGACAAGGTGGCAGCTCTGGTGCAAGGATTTTCGGTTGTGCCGGGTAAATACGCGTATGCTTTGGCTGAAGTCATTACTCATTATGCGAAGCAAAGCAACAAGGTGGCAGATGAGATTTGCTACGCCGCCAGCAAAGCTATGCTCTTTCAACGTGCTCAAATTTTTCGAGTGGATGACACGCTGAAGCGTTTTTGCCGCTTTCGTGATACTGAAGCCGCTTTAAAACTATTTCACCAAGTGCTCGAGTCTTACATTGACAAGGATGCGTTAGACGAAATTGAAGACGACATTAAACAGTCGAAAAGACATTATGTAAACTTTAATGTCGGCAAGGTGATCACTTTAATCTTGCAAGCACTTGTCGAAAATGACAGGCTCGCAGACGCTTTCGATTCCATGAATAAGCTGGAAAGTTGTGGTTTAAAAGTCACGCAAGGTAACTACGTCACGCTCCTTAGCTCTATTCGCAAACATCTGCGCGTTCCTAACAACGATAGGAAGGACCAAAAGGTGCTGTACGACATCAACAGTGCTCAGACAGTGCTCAAGGACCTTAAGGCCCGTAGCTTGCAGGTAAACCGGGCTATTGTGGGCTATTTGTGTCCTGCATACGTCGAAGCAACCAAGCAGCAACGTTTGGAACTACTGGAGGCTTTTGCCGAAGCCAGGAACGACCCGACCGATAATTATATCTTGCCGCACTCTTGCTACGAAACTTTGTTGAATTTTATGGCACAAGAAGGTTCCATCGAAGAGCTAACTGATATTTACGAAGAAGCAGTAGCCTCGTTGACTAATGAAGAGAATCGTGGCGTCCCGCGCGGTTGGGTGACTATCTTCGTAATTAAGCTTGTTCGCGAGGGCCACATCGACGAAGCCGACCAACTTACGAGGCGGATGCCTGAGAAATGCGGTAATTACTCGTATAAAGCTGTGATGTCAGTGCTACGTGGTGCTTTGGAGGCTAGGAAGCTAAATGTTGTAGATGGCATGATAGCGCTCATGGAGGATCGTGCGTTTGTAGTTAAAATGTCGGATGCATATGATCTGGTGCACTTAGCTAGAAAGACCGACCTTTCGTCAAAGGTTTTAAACATCATTCGACTTTTTGAATCAAGCAATTTGAAGGTGGTAGCCGTTGAAGAAAATGGAAAGGGAAATTTGGAAGAAGCATTTTACCGGCGCCAGCGCCATGATGCCCACGCGCTTCGAAAAGTGAAGACGATGTACACTGTAGCTTTAAAGATGTGCGAGAAGGACGGTTTGTGGAAGCAGGCGCTCGTGCTTCGTGATCAAATGGCTTCGCTGCTGGGTCAGGAGGCTGTGGACGTAATCACCACGAGTTCTCCTGGCAGGCTGAAGATTCGTAAGGAGAAGGAATCAGACTACGAGTAGTGAATGGGTACTTATAGTCCAGGTGTTTAAGTATCGTTCTTGATGGCCTCAGCTTTCCCCACTAATTGTCTGGTACTGCGAGTGCTCGGATGCATTTTCGAAATTCACCCTTTTCTCAATACTTTTTATGTTAGTATTCTCAATTTAATTTTAGTTGTGTAGTGTTTTAATTAATTTTAAGGAATGCAGAACGAGAAATCTGTAACGGTGTACCGTTACATAAATTTTGTTTTTTCTATAAGAAAAATTAAAAATACAATTCTCGTTAAAAGGGAAAGTACAATCGAAGTATAAATTGTTTTTATTTAATAATATTAAGTTAATATTTCTAATATTACCAAATTTGGTAATATTATGGCAACATGTCTACATCAGTCACTATAGTTGTAACGGGGTGTATCGTAACATGAAATTAACACTTAAAGGTTGTTAATTAATATATTATCTAAAAGATAGATAATATTTGGAGGATATTACTTTATGTAGTAATGTTCAGAATTCTTATCCATTAATAGGTATAGACCATTATATCTATTTATTCCGCAGACTAATCAGCTGTAGAGGTAATCAAAGAGAGTTACAGATAAGATAAAGATAAGAATTCAATTACATGTTTAGTATTAGATTATAATTAAGTTAGCATTTACAAGATAGAAAGAGAGACACTTAATTATATTAATACAGTTTTCATTT
>NC_090612.1:999305-1011301 GCF_004359215.1 Bremia lactucae
TTCAGAATTCTTATCCATAAATAGGTATAGACCATTATATCTATTTATTCCGCAGACTAATCAGCTGTAGAGGTAATCAAAGAGAGTTACAGATAAGATAAAGATAAGAATTCAATTACATGTTTAGTATTAGATTATAATTAAGTTAGCATTTACAAGATAGAAAGAGAGACACTTAGTTATATTAATACAGTTTTCATTTTACCCTCTTTAAGCTAGTTACCTTAAAGAGAAGTCTTCCTCTGCACGTACTAGTGTACGTGAAATAACGTAAGGCACCACTCGCAACTGAAAATGGACTTGTACTGAAGCAGTACAAGTTGTAGTGCCCCGTTACAATAGTGATTATAAAAGAGGTTGGAGATCTAAATTATAGGCTCACCCTTCCCCCGTATATGAAGACGCACCCCGTATTTTACGTGGGTCGTCTGAAACGATATGTAGACCTTAATGAGGTCACATATCCCCATCCGTCTAAGGAGACTGATGGTGACGCCGACTGTGAGTCGAGCGTCGTTCGGGTGAGGGGGGCGGTGAAGGCGAAAAGCCTGGCAAGCAGAATGCTTTGGCCGATGCGTTATCACGCAGGCCGGATTATGAGCTCTCATTTGACGACTACCATGTCGCCTATTACTGAATTAATCCGTGCGGCGCCAAGGGCTGAGTTCAGAGTTCGTTCAGAGCTTCTGAAGCTCAAGTAAGGCAAGCGTCGACGCGGTTGCTCTGCACACTTATGATCCTTAACTAAGTTAACGTCTCAAGTCCTTGAATTGTTGTCCACCAATAAACAGCGACAAATAACTGTTGGGCAAGGGGGAAGGGGTATGCAACGGGGATGTCCCGTTACATAAATAATTACCCATAAGAGGAATAATAAGGCCGTTAGAATTAGTATGATCTCAATGCTCTTACCTATATAAATAGAAAAAGGGTAGTTTACCCATGATGTGAGGAGCACCACATTAACGGTTCCGAGGACGGATCTGACCACCCTTTTCTAGAATCCCTAAAATATTCTTGTGGTCTCGAACCAGATTCTCATGCTAAAATCTGGAGATTCTCATGTCGGGTCCGAAGATCCTCGAAACCGCGATGAGCTAACGACAGCTCGTCACGAAGAGCGTGATACTTCCGTTCGTCCTCCAACATTGAGTACGCACTCTTCGAACGGTCTTTCAACCATTAGATACGGTGAGTCTGCACCGTCTGTTCCAAGGAGTGACGCTTACCGCGCTCGTGATCAAGACTCTCCTCCAATATATGGAGGAAGTGGTCGAGTTTGTCGCTCTTTGAGTCTAGATCCGACACATAGATCGATTCTAATTTTCCCTCCTCCACAACAACCATTGGTGGATTCCCACGGTGGTCAACATCTACTTGTGGAATGCATCATAAACCACCGTGATGGGAAGGGGCAGCGAACGAGTTATCTTGTTCGCTAGCCCAGTAGGGCGCCCCGCTCCTACTGTGTATCGGCTTTTCCGGCGCCTAACTAGATTTCTGGTATAGCTCGGGATTTTGACGCTCATTCGAGCTTTGCGTGCGTTGAGTTAGGGACAAGCTGAACGTAAGTGTTTCGTCCTTCCGCACATAAAACATCTACGGATGTTTTATGCTGTTCCACAGCTTGAAGTGCTTCTTCTCCCTCCTCAACGAGGTTTAGATCAAGTGGCAACAACAAGCTAGATAAAAGCTCGTTAATGCAAGCCTGGAACGCGTTTATTCGCAATGTTAAAGACATTGGACGCGAAGCCTGGCTTCAAAGATTTAACGCGATTCGCGTAATGTTTGAGAAACGAACTCCAACCGGTGCAAGATTTAAAATTGCATCGGTTGTCTCGTGAGTTAGAAATCCCGTGCCTCACGTGGGGTGATTTCTGTCCGTGTTGTTTCGAAAATACGAAACGAGTGAAAGGGGATGTCTATTCCCTTTCTTCGCCCTGGGGAAGGGCTCGCATCTCTATCGAGATACATGATGCGATTAACGTTTGCAATCGATTTACAAGCGCCAGGGGCGCGTGTTTTCCGATCGACCTTCTGATCCATTGGATGGGTCTCGTCAAACTGATGGACGAGGCCCTCAACGTCAACAACCACCTGAGAACGAGGCTTCCAGCTGTCATGCGAAGGTGGATAACCGCGCCAGCGAACAAGATAACTCGTTCGCTGCTCCTTCAAATCACGATGACTTACGATGCGTTCCACAACGAAACGTTGACCACCGTGGGAATTCATCAATGGTTGTGGTGGAGGAGGGAGAATTAGATCCGAACTGTGTGTCGGATCTAATGTCGAAGATCGACAAGCTCGACCACTACCTCCATGTATTGGAAGAGGGTCTTGATCACAAGCGTAGTAAGCGTCATTCTTGGAACAGACGGTGCAGACTCACCGTATCGAATGGTTTAAAGACCGTTCGACAAGTGTGTACTCGATGTTGGAGTACCAACAAAAGTATCATGCTCTTCGTGACGAGCTGTCGTCAGCTCGTCGCGATTTGAGGAACTTCGGATTCGGCATGAGAATCATTAGACTCAACATGAGAGTCTGGTTCGTGATCACAAGAATCTTTTGGGGATTCTTGAAAGGGGTGGTCAGATCCGTCCGCGGAAAAAATCGCATACTGATGGTACGGGCGGAACCGACTAACGTAAAACGTAGGATGCGTTCGCATCCTTCGTGGCAATTCTATCGTGTACGCATTGCTTCTGCGATGGAGTATACGGAATGGCTCAATGAACTTCGGTAGTAGTTTACTACTATCCACGTTAGTTAATACATGCTTAGGTAAGTTTACCGTAGACAGTAGTACTAGATTATTAAGTTTTAAATGAAAGCACATTTGATATCCCATGTTTGTCTGCGTTCCGTTTCTGCCGGTCCCCTGCGTTAGCAATAGAATCCTGTACGAAATGGGCTTCTGATTCTCGAGCCAGCAGAAATTCTTTGCTGACTCATTTGATTTTTCTTTTTCAGTGCGCTTTGTGCGCACTGCCATGAGATCTTTCTCTCTTTCGATGTCGATTGCTTCGACATCGACATCATTCGCGTCGTTGGTAACATCCGATCGATATAAAGCCAATAAACCTTTTAAAAGATTTATTGGATGGATTGATCAGATGATCCATTAGAAAGAGAAGATATTTAACTTCTGTGTAGGCTTTCTTCATGTGATCAAACAAAGTTGACGACGGAACACTTGTAATGAGTGCTACAACAGTGGAATTATTTTCACTGTTGGAGTGAGCAGCCGACTCAAAATCGGGTCGGCGTGATAACGCATCAGCGACGACATTAAGTCGTCCTGGTTTAAATTCCACGGAGAAGTTATACTCCGCGATGGAAGACAACCATCTCGCCATTCTTTGTGAGATGTATGGACTGTTTACGGCCGTGCGTAAAGAAGGTCCGTATAGACAATGAACGGTCTATATCCGAGGAGATAGACCCTAAACTTAGCAGTGCATATTTCCTGGCAAGGAGTTCCTTGTCATACACTGGACAATTGCGTTCAGCTGGATGAAGCTGACGCGATTGGTAACAGATGACGCGCTCCGCGCCGTCCGTATCGTATTGCATTAACGCACAGCCGATTGCGAAATCGCTGGCGTCACAGACCACATGGAATGGTCTGTCTTGATCTGCAATCGCCAAGATGGGCGATTGCATCAAGCTTTGCTTGATACCTTCAAACGAACGCTGACAATCAGCGTTCCATAACCATTTCTCGTCTTTTTTCAAGAGACGAGAGAGATGAACTGTCATCTCGGCATAATTGCGTAAGTACTTGTGAAGTTTCCGCGCTAGCCCAAGGAACTTTCTAAGTTTCTTGACATCGACTGGAACTGGCCAGTCGGTAATTGCCTTGATCTTTTCAGGGTCAGGGTGCACGCTGTAATTACCGACAACGCACCCAGGAAGTGGTATTTCGCTTGCAGCGAATATACACTTCTTGAGATTTGCGTACAACTTTTGCTTTCGCATAAGTGTAAGAACCTGACGAACGTGAGTTTTATAATCTTCCACGTCCGTCTTACCGTCCATGGCTCGGCTATGGACGAATACATCGTCAAAATAACTCGGTGCGAATTCCCGCACCGGTCTCATCAAATTTGTTACACATCTGTTGAATGTTGTAGGGGTGTTGCTAAGCCCCTGTGGCATTACATCCATCCCCAGAGCATCTCAATGGGAGAGCTCACTGCTGTGTACAGGATGTCCCGTTCACGCATTAAGATCTGATAAAATCCATCTATCCGATTCATATAGGAAAAAATGGTTCTCTTAGACATACCATCTATAATTACGTCTTTTCTAGGTATCGGCGTTTGAGCCAGTACCGTTGCAGCATTCATTTATGAATGCGTGCACTATCCGCCACCCTCCTGTGGCCTTTCGCACACAGAAGGTCGGAGAGCTATGTGGGGGGGGTGATTCTCTCACATGGCCCGCTTTTACTCGATCGGTAAATAATTTATCGATCGCAAGTACTTGTGCACGAGGCAGTGGCCACTGCTTCATGACACAGTACTTCGAGCCCGGTTTAAGCTCGATTTCATGTTGAGTGCCTTTATCCATAGGCAACTCGCATGGAACTGTTTCAGGGAATACATCCCTGAATTCTATTAAATTCTCGTATACGGGATTTCCCTTGAGTGACTATTAAGATTGAGTACTGTAACTTTCAATCCGAGTCTTCACATCGAGGACACTTCCGTCCATCGATGAGCTGCTGAGAATCCGTTTGTTCTCTGCAAACATTACCGCTGACCGAATATCGGTTACGTCGTCGTCCTCTGTGAGAGTGTTATTCCTAATCTAACTAGAGGATGAATTATAAATTCTGCGCAGATCTGCTTGAATTTTACCAGCACGCAGATCTCTCAAGAACCGCTTGGGTTCTAGGGTCGGTAATTGAGTTATCTCCGAAGTTAACTTCGGAGGCGCATACAGATCAAGAGTATAAGCGCCTCCTCTTCAACCGTTATTAACCAAGACATTTAATGTCTCGGTTTCTTCCTGGGATTTATCCACAGGCTGCCGAGGAATTAATCCCTCGGGATCTAGAAGTCTAGTAACTTCAACTATTTGATTAGTTTTCTTCTTAAGTACGTGGGGACCTCTTTCCTCAACGTCTTCCGACTGTGATTGCGCTATCACAGTTGGGTCCTCTACGGTCGGCTCACTTTTCGACCTAGGATCATCGTGTTGTCCCTTTTGGACAACAAGTATTTTCCTAGAATGTCGCTCGCTAGGCTTACGTTCATGTCTCAATCCACTCGACTTATTCGTGTGGTGGACCCTCGGCGCTGCCTATGCATTCGCTCAGCCGCCGGCAGCTGCCTCCACAGGGTTATTAATATTCACACAGTGATCTTGTGCAGTCGTACTAACGACCGTTGCCCTTTTTGGCATTCGGTCATAATTACGTTCAGTACCTCTCGGTACTGGGCGTGGAGCATTACACTCATGAGCGTAGTGTCCTAACGTTTGACAGCGATTGCATCTCTGCAATCGCTTGTGGTTCGATAAGCAAGGTCTCTCGCTTTCGACGTAAGAGAGGTCCATGGGTTCTGGACCTCCAAGCTTTTGTCGTCTCGGAGGACGCTACGATGACGAGCTAGCTTGAGCCTGTCTCAAACTAAAGTCCTCCTATTCCGCAATGAATATTGCTTCTTCAAGGGTATTCAGTTCCAAGCGGAACAGATGGGTATTCACGGGGCCATCCGTAAGACCTTGCACGAACACCGTAACCAACGTGGTTCATGAACTGGATTGTTCGTGATACAACTTGCTAAGAGTCGTGTGTGCTGGGCATAAGCGTGAACATCACACTTGCCTTGCTTGATTTTCAGAAGCTCTGATCGAGCTCTGAACTCAGCCCTAGGCGGTTCAAACGTCTGTTTAAGCCGGGGTTTAAACGCCTCTAGCGACCCAAAGACATATGGGTCGCGCAACTTGAGGCCTAGTGCCCAAGTTTTGGCACGACCTGTCAATTTAATTGAGCAAACTCGACTTTTATTTGCTCGTCGACGATGTGACGAGCCTTTATGGCATCGCCAAATTCAACGAACCTCCTTAAAAGGGAGTCTTCTTCGACTCCCCTATACTTAGAGATGTCTATCTTTAAGGTTTCGGAACGACGCGTGTGCGTCATCCCAGGTACAGGGGTCTGTACCTGTTGCAACAACATTCGGCCTGTTGAGAGCCTTGCTGATTAAGCAAGGCTACTTTCTCCTTCGCCTCGTCAAGTTCATGTTATATGAACTTGGCGATGGCTGAATGGAGGGCATTTTTGTCTAAACCAGTCAGCATGGCCAAGATGGCATCATTCCCTGTAATCCAAGGACAGCATCGAATTTGTCATCCAAATCTAGTACGATGAAATCATCATCGTACTGTTTACCCTTTAGCGTGTATTGGCTACCAACCACACGGGTCTTAACCGTTACAGATGCGCCTGATGCAGGGCGCACTGTCATCCTCGTTAGAGGGATATCTCGCTCAAAATATTTGAGTCTGCGATCTTCTAGCGATTGGTGTCTGATAAAATTATTTGGCGCGATCTTCTAGCGATTGGCGTCTGATAAAATTATTATTACTATTGGCGCCCCACAATCGCCCAGGGATTTAAGTGGCAACTTTTTTGACGCTTTTATTGTTACGGTGATGAGGTTAATCTCATCCCCTGGGGCAGTTACACACAATGTTTGTGTGTGAGGAGCAATTTTCGTCAAAGGACCTGCAAATTCTTTTGATTTGCTGGATCAGTAGGGCGCTCCGCACCTACTGACCCCGACCGTTTTTTTCAAGGATCCGCCTCGCCGTTGCGATTTCGCACCAGCGTCGGATCCGCGTCCTCCGCTGTTTCTAGCGAGAAAGTGATCGTTTCGGTCAGTGTTTCTGGGCACTGGGCGTGGTGTAACGGGGTCACATATGACTGGTGTACTGACGCACTAAGGATATTTTGACTCTGTCATATAGTCGGGATGTGCGTCAGACATCAGGGAATATATCTGGCTTATCGTTATGGGTCAGCTAGGTACGAATGACAAGTGTCGGCACCTCAAGTACTAAATTAGTAGTATTTAGTAGCCTGATTTATTATTGTAGTTAGACTGCTAAAAGATTTCAATATATCAGTTTAGAACTTCCTCTGTGGGTTGCTGTGTGACCCTGGCACAACTATTAGCACTTGTAGCAATCCCGCGGCCAAGTATTGAAACAATCTGAATGGCACTCAGGATGGATGACCCTGAAGACTATATGCCTCTCAGGCAGGACTATCTTCATCTTTCTGATGCCCATTGAGCGATGCTTGAAAGGATGGTCAGCCTATTAGGCGGGGAGACTTTTGTCGGGTTCCCTTTCCTGATTACCGACCAACAAAGGGATCGAGTTGAGCGCTTCGAGCGCTACGAGTCTATCTCATTGCTCACGTGAGTACGGCGGCGGAAGACGCCGCACGTACGGTAGTGAGAACGGAGGCACAGGGCGCCTCTTCGACGCCGACGTCGTATACACCGCGTCCGGATATGTCGAAGCCTCTGAAGATCCGTGCTCCCACGTTTGACGGGGAGGAAGCGGATAGCTTGGTTTTCTGGATGTGGGAGATCGAGATTGCGATGAGGGCTGGCCAGATTCGCGACGCGAAGTTTCAAGTGGCATTTNAGCGCCTCCTCTTCAACCGTTATTAACCAAGACATTTAATGTCTCGGTTTCTTCCTGGGATTTATCCACAGGCTGCCGAGGAATTAATCCCTCGGGATCTAGAAGTCTAGTAACTTCAACTATTTGATTAGTTTTCTTCTTAAGTACGTGGGGACCTCTTTCCTCAACGTCTTCCGACTGTGATTGCGCTATCACAGTTGGGTCCTCTACGGTCGGCTCACTTCTCGACCTAGGATCATCGTGTTGTCCCTTTTGGACAACAAGTATTTTCCTAGAATGTCGCTCGCTAGGCTTACGTTCATGTCTCAATCCACTCGACTTATTCGTGTGGTGGACCCTCGGCGCTGCCTATGCATTCGCTCAGCCGCCGGCAGCTGCCTCCACAGGGTTATTAATACTCACACAGTGATCTTGTGCAGTCGTACTAACGACCGTTGCCCTTTTTGGCATTCGGTCATAATTACGTTCAGTACCTCTCGGTACTGGGCGTGGAGCATTACACTCATGAGCGTAGTGTCCTAACATTTGACAGCGATTGCATCTCTGCAATCGCTTGTGGTTCGATAAGCAAGGTCTCTCGCTTTCGACGTAAGAGAGGTCCATGGGTTCTGGACCTCCAAGCTTTTGTCGTCTCGGAGGACGCTACGATGACGAGCTAGCTTGAGCCTGTCTCAAACTAAAGTCCTCCTATTCCGCAATAAATATTGCTTCTTCAAGGGTATTCAGTTCCAAGCGGAACAGATGGGTCTTCACGGGGCCATCCGTCAGACCTTGCACGAACACCGTAACCAACGTGGTTCATGAACTGGATTGTTCGTGATACAACTTGCTAAGAGTCGTGTGTGCTGGGCATAAGCGTGAACATCACACTTGCCTTGCTTGATTTTCAGAAGCTCTGATCGAGCTCTGAACTCAGCCCTAGGCGGTTCAAACGTCTGTTTAAGCCGGGGTTTAAACGCCTCTAGCGACCCAAAGACATATGGGTCGCGCAACTTGAGGCCTAGTGCCCAAGTTTTGGCACGACCTGTCAATTTAATTGAGCAAACTCGACTTTTATTTGCTCGTCGACAATGTGACGAGCCTTTATGGCATCGCCAAATTCAACGAACCTCCTTAAAAGGGAGTCTTCTTCGACTCCCCTATACTTAGAGATGTCTATCTTTAAGGTTTCGGAACGACGCGTGTGCGTCATCCCAGGTACAGGGGTATGTACCTGTTGCAACAACATTCGGCCTGTTGAGAGCCTTGCTGATTAAGCAAGGCTACTTTCTCCTTAGCCTCGTCAAGATCATGTTATATGAACTTGGCGATGGCTGAATGGAGGGCATTTTTGTCTAAACCAGTCAGCATGGCCAAGATGGCATCATTCCCTGTAATCCAAGGACAGCATCGAATTTGTCATCCAAATCTAGTACGATGAAATCATCATCGTACTGTTTACCCTTTAGCGTGTATTGGCTACCAACCACACGGGTCTTAACCGTTACAGATGCGCCTGATGCAGGGCGCACTGTCATCCTCGTTAGAGGGATATCTCGCTCAAAATATTTGAGTCTGCGATCTTCTAGCGATTGGTGTCTGATAAAATTATTTGGCGCGATCTTCTAGCGATTGGCGTCTGATAAAATAATTATTACTATTGGCGCCCCACAATCGCCCAGGGATTTAAGTGGCAACTTTTTTGACGCTTTTATTGTTACGGTGATGAGGTTAATCTCATCCCCTGGGGCAGTTACACACAATGTTTGTGTGTGAGGAGCAATTTTCGTCAAAGGACCTGCAAATTCTTTTGATTTGCTGGATCAGTAGGGCGCTCCGCACCTACTGACCCCGACCGTTTTTTTCAAGGATCCGCCTCGCCGTTGCGATTTCGCACCAGCGTCGGATCCGCGTCCTCCGCTGTTTCTAGCGAGAAAGTGATCGTTTCGGTCAGTGTTTCTGGGCACTGGGCGTGGTGTAACGGGGTCACATATGACTGGTGTACTGACGCACTAAGGATATTTTGACTCTGTCATATAGTCGGGATGTGCGTCAGACATCAGGGAATATATCTGGCTTATCGTTATGGGTCAGCTAGGTACGAATGACAAGTGTCGGCACCTCAAGTACTAAATTAGTAGTATTTAGTAGCCTGATTTATTATTGTAGTTAGACTGCTAAAAGATTTCAATATATCAGTTTAGAACTTCCTCTGTGGGTTGCTGTGTGACCCTGGCACAACTATTAGCACTTGTAGCAATCCCGCGGCCAAGTATTGAAACAATCTGAATGGCACTCAGGATGGATGACCCTGAAGACTATATGCCTCTCAGGCAGGACTATCTTCATCTTTCTGATGCCCATTGAGCGATGCTTGAAAGGATGGTCAGCCTATTAGGCGGGGAGACTTTTGTCGGGTTCCCTTTCCTGATTACCGACCAACAAAGGGATCGAGTTGAGCGCTTCGAGCGCTACGAGTCTATCTCATTGCTCACGTGAGTACGGCGGCGGAAGACGCCGCACGTACGGTAGTGAGAACGGAGGCACAGGGCGCCTCTTCGACGCCGACGTCGTATACACCGCGTCCGGATATGTCGAAGCCTCTGAAGATCCGTGCTCCCACGTTTGACGGGGAGGAAGCGGATAGCTTGGTTTTCTGGATGTGGGAGATCGAGATTGCGATGAGGGCTGGCCAGATTCGCGACGCGAAGTTTCAAGTGGCATTTGCCCTTTTGAACCTGGGAGGTCGGGCAAGGGCGTGAGCTATGGCCAAGGAGACGTTTACGACGGGATACTTTGTCTCGTGGGAGTTCATGGCTCAGGAGATGCGAACGACATTTCTGATCGCTAACGTGGCCTACCGTCATCGGTCGTTGTTCTTGCGGAGCAAGCAAGGAAACCGGTCCTTACAGGACTTGCAAGCTTAATAAGATGAAGAGCGATGAAGATGTCACGGAGCTTCTAATTTGGAGGCCGCCATTGCTGGGGCTCCGTTGTCGGAAGAAGTAAAGGTCACGGTGTTCACGGACGGTGACCGAGTCGGTCCTGCTCCAACTGAACTGTTTCGCGGTTGCGGCATCCACGTACTCCCCTATCGTTGCCAATGGCTTCTAATGTGGATAGGGGTGAGCCTATCGCCGATGACCGGAGAGGCCTAAATGGAATTGGTGTAACGGGGTACTACTGACTTGTACTGCTTCAGTACAAGTCCACTTCGCACTGCCTCAGTGCGAGTGGTGCCTCACGTCACTTCACGTACACTCGTGCAGAGGAAGACTCTCTTCAAAACACTTGCTTTCAAGAGGGTTAATTAAAACCTGTATCAACGTAATTGAGTTCTTCTTGTCTATCTACTTAATAACCTAGTTATAAACTAATACAAAACATGTAATAAAGTCTTAAAGTCTTTCTCTTTGTGCGCGTCCAGCGCAGACTGGACCGCGGAGAAGGTAGATATAATGGTCTATATCTACCAATGGATAACCTTTTAGAATATTGCCATGTAAAGTTATATTCTCCAAATATGATCTACCTTTTAGATAATGTATTAATTAACAACCTTTAAGTGTTAATTGCATGTAATGGTGCACCCCGTTACATCACCCCTCCCTTAAACGACAATCACTCTGACTGTCATTGATTAGAGTGCTCACAATAAGGGACCACTTAAGTGAAAACGATGTTGATTGGTCAGAACCATTTTTTTAATTATATCGCATGGTTAACAAGTCCATGCGGTATGCGAATAGTGCGGCGCCTTCGGCTGCAGTTCATGCAGCCGCGGGTGACGCATTTTTGTCTCTTCCGGCAGGCGTTCCGTCTGCCGAAGTGTCATCTTCTCCCGCTACTCTAAATGTTGCGGGTGCATGTGGTGAGTCACCACGTGAGTGCGACCCCTCTTTGGAGGTCGGCCACGAATGCGAGTCGGACAAAATGGCCGACTCGGGGAGAACAGAACAGTCACCTGATCATCGTCAGGCGGCTGACTATGAGCCTTCGAATGCGGGGGCTAATTCGAGTAGACGTGCTGGTAGCATTCGCTACAGCATGTTCGGTTCCGACGATGAGGATGATTCCTCATCGCCAGTACCGTCCTCCGTGCTGTGTTCCGCACTTATATCTGTGCGTGGTGATGACGATGGCGTAAGCCATCGTAACAGAAGTTCTTGTAGTACCCCTCAACGCTCCCCTGAGTGGAAATTACTCAGGGGAGCGTTGACAATTAAATGTCTCGTCTTGCCCCCGAAAAGAAGCCGTGGCTTATGCCCGGCTTCTTTTCGGGGGCAAGACGAGACATTTTATCGTCACAACATTCGTGTCTTTTACGATTGCCGGGGTTGAATTAA
>NC_090612.1:1011401-1026358 GCF_004359215.1 Bremia lactucae
TTTAGCCAGGTAGTTTGATTAGTCCCCTGTCTATAATATTTAATATAGACAACCTTTCAACTGAGCTAGACGGGTTTCGCCCTGTCTGATTCATTTTAAGCAATTTAATTTCTCAGCACTTAGTTTGGAAGACTTGGACACATAAGTAGTTATTAAAACTTTGGCCAGCTTAAATACAGTTACTGCGCCTAACACTGTGCTTACGCTCGCGTTTATATGCTCCAGGCAGAACTGGTATCCATTGCAGCTTGAAGAGAGGTGCATGTCGATGCAAAAGACGTGCTTAATGGAAGTGTAAAATGTTTATGGAGGGAAGATGCTGCAGCTCATGGTTGCGATGCAGAGCAAATTGGCGACTACTCTTCTGCCATGCAGCGTTTGTCACCCCCCGTGGGGCTCGAACCCACGACCACTGGATTAAAAGGCCATCCTCTACCAACTGAGCTAGACGGGGCGAAACCCGTTTAAGCAATTTAATATCTCAGCACTTAATTTGGAAGACTTGGACACATAAGTAGTTATTAAAACTTTGACCAGCTTAAATACAGTTACTGCGCTTAACACTGTGCTTACGCTCGCGTTTATATGCTCCAGACAGAACTGGTATCCATTGCAGCTCAAAGAGAGGTGCATGTCGATGCAAAAGACGTGCTCAATGAAGGTGTTAAAATGTCTATGGAGTGAAGATGCTGCAGCTCATGGTTGCGATGCAGAGCAAAATGGCGACTACTCTTCAGCCATGCAGCGTTTGTCGCCCCCCGTGGGGCTCGAACCCACGACCACTGGCTTAAAAGGCCAGCGCTCTACCAACTGAGCTAGACGAGGTATTTCTCAATTTGCCTCGTCGAGCATAAGCCGCCCAAGCAACAGCCAGAAGTACTTAAACCTTTTCTTACCAGCCAATCAACATTTAAGTGGTTTCAGACAACCCTACGAAACCTAATGTCTCAGCTCCTACGGCAGTTGGTTCTGTGGTTCAATACCAGTGCGAACCATCGACCTGTCCCGTCTCTACTCTAGGAAGGTTCGCGGAACAATCCCATTCTGATGTCTCAGCACCTACGCCAGTAGATGACGCGGTCTTCACCCAGTACGAGCAGTCAACCTGTCCCGTCTCTTCCGCAGGAAGTTTCGTCGAACCATCCGACATCACTTTCATCCAATCCGATGATTCATCTCTTGCGACACCGTGCGCTCCGATCAGCGACGAATCCGTCGTAAGCTGTGTCGCAAGCACTGGCGACGTTGGGGGTGGTATGTCCGTAATTCTTCGCGATACGACCTCTCCTATGATCGTCGACGAAGGAGTACAAGATCAAGCGTCATCGCCGCCTCTACCAGACTCTCACGTTGACACGAAGATGGCGGCCTCCGTACCGCCGGAGATGAATGCGCCAACATCGTCGCTTCGTCAACTTCTTCAGGGTGATACCAAACTTCGCCGTGATGCGGTACAAGCTCCGGTCTCTGTGCAATTGACGCTTCCACTCCCTCGAGCGGCAGACATCGAAGCCATTGATGCCCTGTACGACTCCGGTGCCAGCAAGGAAGCTGTGTCGGTGTTAATTGCCCGTGCTCGCCCGTGTGACATGCCTCGTGCAAAGTTTGTGATGACGATTGCCACGGGCCGGGCTTTCGAACACACAAACATCATGAAGATAGCGAACTCCTTTTTGAAAGACAATGGGAACCGTGTCGTTCAGCAGCAGATTCAAACGGTCCAAATTGGACAGCTCTCGAAAGGACGCAGCGGCGAATTACGTGTCAGGGTGAAAACCCGCGCGGCCTGTGAAGCACTAGCGCGGCAAGAGGTTAAGATTCTTGGAGGCAAGTACAAGTTCTTCGAGTTCGATATCCTCGCCGATCGCTACTACCTTGATGTGTCGGGTGTGGACAGTGATTTCGAGGACAAATTGTTGGTGGAAGGGTTTCACGACCATGGGGCCCAGCCCATATACGCCACCTTCCGCGACGTAAGCCTTACGACGGGTCTCACTACAGCAACGTTTCGCATCTACTTTCGCACGACGCAGTGCCCGGGAGCACTGATGGTCGATGGGAAAGTTTGTGAGCAAGTTGTGTTCGGCGGACGTGTCTACCCGGCTCTTGGAAGGGATGCTGCGTTTCCTTCTCAGCGTCTTGGATTTGGTCAACGCTCACCGTTCGCTCTCTCGCTAGACTCCGTTCGTTCCCCTCCGGGGGGAACACCTGTGGCGTCGGCACCTAGTCACTCACCCGGAGGCAAGACATCGTACGCTGACGCTGTCAAGCGACGCATGCCTTTGTCTACCAAGCCTGATACTAAGGACGATGTTACGAGTGTACTGTCCCTAGATTCTCACACGGACTCACTGCTGACGCCACCGGACAGTCCGAAGACAAGAACACAAACTGATCTATATGTAAGCACGCTGACGAATTCGCCGGGCACCAGTGATGCCGACAAGGTAAGCTCTTCCGAGAGGGTTCTCCTCCTGACTGCTCCAACGCCCGCAAACCTTGAAGGCACGACTAAACCGGACTCTCTCATATACAAGTCCAACGGCAAGCGAAGACGCAAGGTAGACGACTTTGCGAACACTCTCCGGAAAAACAAGCCTAAACCGGTCACGGGCATCACGACGAGCAATTATTTTACTGTGCTAGGACAGGTCGAAGTTAACCTCGAGTGTAGACGCGCTGTGGTCGGTGACGGCACTCCTGTGCGTTTCCAGATTGTTCCACACACGGTCAAAGTCCCAGAAGCCGTAAGAACGAGTATGGAAGCTAGCCACTTTCTCTATAAAAACCATACGACCGTGAAGAGGACGAAACAGGCGGTGCCCATTCATGAAGCAGCTGCCGAATTAGAGGATGCTGAAGAAACGGCCAATCTCTCGCTCCGGCCAACTTGCCTTGCGGCGGCGGATGCGAGAGTCGCTGCTTTACGGAATACGATACGGAAAACTAATAACCCGGATGCGCTATGTTACTCGGCTTCGTCAAAGGCCCCGCTTGCGTTCAATGCGGCTTTGTTGGCTGCGATGAGTGAGAATGAAGAAAGTATTTCTGAAATTGCTCAGCTGCACATGCTGAACCGGATCTTGAGTGCTTCTGACCCGTTGACAAACACAACGTTTGCACACAAATGGGCGAAATATTTTGGCTCGAAACTTCCCAAGACGCGTGACGAAATCTTTCGAATTATGGCGGTATGGTGGAAGAAACCTGGCGTCCATACAGCACTACGTGTGTCTCGTGCTCTTGCACTATTTAAGACTATGCTCATGTGTACGGCGCCCCAGCTATTCACTAAAGACATTTGGATCCAGCGTCTCACTGGTCATCCGGTCGTATGGATCCCAGCGTTGAATTGTCGGCTTTTACATCCGAACTTGTTGCTGACCCTGCTGAGGTCCGACATCGGGAAGAAGTGTTTTGACATTTGGGAGACTATTCAATGGCAGGGCTCCCTACTAGACGACCTCGAATACCTCCGCACCTGTGAGCTGTTCTTCCCGGATGACGAAGCGGTTCTACAGTTGCAAGAGACCAGTGGTGGACCTACCCTGGTGACTGGCCCACTGCGTACTGAGTGCTAAAGTGTATTCAAGGGAGTTGCGTGGCCAAATCTCTTGGGATAATATTAGCCTAGTGACTGTTAATACCAACGGGATAAAAAAGAATGGCCACCTGCTTATCGAGAACATTCTCATGAAACACAGCCTCTCATGCGTCCTAGAAACCAAACTTCGTGACTCACAGCATCTGGCGACTCTTGCTTTTCATCACGATGCCCGCTTTCGGCACAAGTTATTTGTTGGTGACCACAATGCTTCGACTCTCGTGGCACCACCACGTCGGACTGGTGGAGTTCTCACCGTCTTGCGTTCCGATTTTCCTGGTTACGAGACGGCGAAAGAACTACACGAGCTATCTGTGCTGGGCAGATATTTAGTGATTGAAGTTGTTGTCAATCACGCCTCCCTCTTTATTCACAATGTTTACGCTCCTGTAGACAACGAAGAGAAGGCAGCTTTCTTCGAACACCTGCCCACTGATATATTTGGTGACAACAGTACACACCTTGTCTTGGGGGATCTCAACACGGCTCTCGATCCTGCTGTCGATGCGTCTGGTACACGTTCTTCCTCTTCAACTGGTAGAAGTGCATGCCTGGGTTGGCTAGGCCAGTTAGGGGTGGTTGATGCGTGGAGGATTCATCATCCGGAAGACCGTGTCTTCAGTGGGCCTCATCCCCGTAAGAACCGCCTTGACTACATCTTACTCTCCAATGATTTCTGTGGAGCAGTTTACGGTGATCCAAGTATTTTGAGCCAAAGGGCGCAGGCGATCATTTGGCGCATCAGGTTACACTTCGGTCCATGGCCCAACTGCACGGTCGTGGCTTCTGGCGTTTCCCTGCAAGGCTACTTGACTATCCTGACGTTGTTCAAGCCATAGAAATGGAAGCACAGAACGCTCGGAGGCAACTTCGACAATCGTGTAATCCAGGCAAGACTTGGCATCAGTGGAAGTACGTTACGCGCAAACTCATTCAAGCTCTGGATAGGAAATTGAGAGGACAACAAGAGAGGGCGGTCCGTGTAGCACACAGAACGCTCATGACAACGGAGGAGCAGTACCGATCGACTAAGGATAAAGCATCGCACATCGCCTTTCAAACTGCACTTCAGTCCTACAAAGATTGCGTCTCCACGTCTCGGGCGTACAGCCAAGACTCAGCTTTTGATTTTCAGGCTTCTGTGTCGGAAAAGTCGTCCAAGTTTTTCTTTCGCCCGATCGATAGCTCGCTTCGACGCGTCAGCATTGAGAATGTATTGCTGGCAGACGGCGAATTGTCGAACAATCTGGCGGATATCTCTAATGCGTTTCGTGATCACTGGGGCTCGATCCTGGGAGACCCGAAGAGTACTGGGGGTCAGCTGTCTGACCCAGCGAGCACATGATACATCATCTGCTTAACACTATTCACAAGACACTTTTGGACGAGGAGGCATCAGTGCTAAACGCTCCTGTTACTGCGAGTGACCTAGCGGCATCTATTCGGAAGATGCGTGCCCACTCAGCCCCTGGCCTGGATGGTTTCACAGCAGCTTTTTATCAAGTTGCACCAGATGTGTTCGGAGAATGCCTCGAGATCGTTTTTAATTATCAATTGACTCGGGGTGAACTTCTCCCGTGTCAGCGCCAGTCTGCCATCAGTCTACTACACAAGAAAGGCGAACGTGCCGACCCTGGCAACTACCGACCGATTGCGCTCATGGGTGTTGATGTGAAAGCCCTGTCGAAGGAGCTTACTTTTCGTCTTCAGTTGTACTTGCCCAAGCTTGTGCACCCTGACCAAACAGCTTTTGTGAAAGGACGGTCAATGCACCAGCACGTTCGGTTTCTATCGGATCTACAGAACCTTATTACAAAGTGGGACACAGATGAATATGCTGTTCGAATTTCGAAAAGGCGTATGACCGGGTTAATTGGCATTTCATGTTCAAGATTCTCGACAGGATGGGTTGTGGTGGACAGTTCTTACGTTGGGTGAAGCTCCTGTATACCCGACCTGTAGCGCGTCTCCTGATCAATGGTCATGTACAAGAGGCCATTCACCCCACACGTGGTGTCAAACAAGGCGATCCACTTTCAGCATTGTTATTTCTTCTAGTAATAGAACCGCTTGGAAACCTGCTTCGGCAACATGATGAACATGGAATCTGCCTTACAGACGACTTCACGGTTACCAGTGTTTTTTTTGCAGATGATTCGACGCTTCTCAGTAATTCGAGTGCTGGAGTCCAAGCACAGCTTAGACTCGTGGATGAATTCTGCCAAGGGTCAGGTGCGAAGCTTAACAGGACCAAGTGCGTGTTGATGAGCCTCAACCGGTCGCGGGTCGCGCCTTCAATGGATGACCTACAGTCACTGGGTTTCGATGACACGGTGAAATACCTTGGTATTCTCTTTGGCCAGCGCAATACCAGTGATGATATTATCAGTTTTCTTGACCAGCGTTTCTATGATGGTTTTAAAATGTGGCATCGTCGAGCGCGTACGATTGATGGACGCCTTCTACTCGCGCAGACTATGGTGTTGTCGCGCCTTTGGCACTACACCATGCACGTCGTCGTTCCCGATCGCCTACTGAAACAATGGCAAGCCGCTCTACATCGCTTTGTGCTCGGTAGAAAGTATGAACGCGGTGAGAGGTACTTTCAACTGGTACCGAATGAAATCCTGCACAAACGTCGAGATAAAGGCGGACTCCAGCTCCCCAACATCAGCGACCTAGTGCAGCGGCAACGTATACAAACGCTTTTACGGTTTGTAAACGATGCTAACCCAATAAACTGCAATTGGACCACGCCGGGGCTTCGACTCATTGCCGGTTTCTTTCCAGACTGGGGACCACAAAGTCCGCTCGATTTCTTGACGGTAAATCCCCGGCGCCACGGCTTCGATCTCAACTGGACCAGCCTACCGACGTGGTGGCGCATTACTTGGCGCAATTGGTTTGAACTCCTATGGCCAGAGACTTGGCATGACATCGCACACGCCACAAGACTCGAGTACGCGATGCAAGAGCCGATCTGGTTTCAGGGGATCCGATCTTTCAGTACGAACAACAGTCGCGAGTTCCTGGCCAACTCACCTCCCGCCGCAGTTTGTGCATGGTGGCAGAGCCACAGCGTAGTTTCCGTCGTCACATGGCACGTGCGTTTCGAATACGTGCCCTTGCCGACGTGCTTGATGGTGACGGTCATTGGCCTTCTGAAGCAAATTTTGCAGAGACTCACATTGACTACAGCTATGCTGCGGTCCACCCGTACAAGCAGTTCCGGTGGCTCAAGACTCTCTATCGTGAACTACTGCAAGTGTTTCTTAGGATTGCGACCTTATGCGGAACACCTGTGAATAGTGCGATTTCACGTACGTCAAGGATTTCTGCACCCTATGTGGGTGTACTAGTCAACGGCCGGGTACACGTCGCACCATTGTTTCCCGTTTGGCACTTCTACATTTAATTCAGAAACCAAGTACACACATCAGACCCCACCCGATTACGTTACACGACAACAGAACATCCGACGGGGAAGTAACGCGATTTATACAATTGCGCAAACGACTTCGACAGCTACTTCTACCAATTTTTGATGACCTACAATTTCGTGTGGCCTTCCGATTGCTTCCAGTTCGCTCTCGTTTCTCTTTCCTGTCGGTGACAGATCCCGACATTATATACTGTCCGAAAGACGGTTGTGCTTTGGTCGAGACTGAACGCCATTTGTTTTTCGAATGCACTTTGGCTGCTGCTCTGTGGACGTGCATTAGCCATGATTGGAAAGTTTTTTTCCGGAAAAAACCGAGCTGGTATGCTATCGCTCTCGGGCGTCCGCCGTGTCTCTTTGACAAGTGGGCGACCGATCGATCCGGAATCGAGGACATGTGGCATATCCTACGTTCTGTTACTCTTCACCTGCTATGGACTGAACGCAACAGTCGAATTTTCAATAAAAGTCGACCGATGCCACCCATTCCGGCTTTGCGGGTGATTTACACCACTTTCAGTGCCCATATTCGCGCCTGCTTTCGCCGAAATTATGATGATCTACAAAAAACTTCACTTCGCCGGCTGCTACATGAGCTCAAGCGAACTCCGTCTTTAGGAGGGTTTATGCAGCAAAATGCTACGCTCTTTCAAGTCCGATTTCTGGATTAACAGCTGTCTTACTGTACTGCCGGGAAAAGCTTACTTATTGACGCCTTGCATCCCAGCCCATGCAAGTATTAACACACTCGATGTCCAACAATGCCCAACACACCTTTATTCGTCGTCAAGATCGAAACACTGTATTTTTGAATTATTTAGACGAGGTAAATAAGAAGTGGTCGTATTATTAGTAATATTTTAATACAGACACCCTAACACTGAGCTATAGGGGCCTGGCAGCGCTGTAATGCTCAGTTGTATGCTGCAATTCAGGGTTCGAGCCCTTGTATGACTATAGCGGTTCTTTCTCGTCAGACGCAACTTAAGCAATCACTGTAGTACACTTTCTGTGTTGTTGTCGATAGATCTCACTTAGGATCGATTTTGCCCTGGTGCAGTGGTCAAGGACCAAAATGGTGACTCCTAAAGTCACGGTTCGAACCCTGCTCCAACCAGAAAACGCAAATGCAGCAATCTTTCCGATACCCTTGGAACTTCGTCCCAAAGTCTATTGAACGCTCACATTTAACCAAACGGTTACAAATTGCGCTCCCATAAAGCAGCGCTTACACTTATGCAGGTTGCGATTTCTGAATTGCTATTGTATCGATTGCATTCGTAGATGTTTTAATCTTAATCACTCAAGGATCAACTTTGGCACAACAGTTGAGAGAAGAGGGCACGGCCTTGACCCTCGCCACACTCTCTGACTCACAAGGTAAATATTGCGTGTTTTAGACTTCGGATCACGTCGGACGTATGATACAATAGTCCTCGACGCATCGGCAGGCGCAGCCGTGTTCCTCCCTGCTAGGATTGATCCATCAACCTTTCGCACTCCAAGTCGATGCTGTACCACTGCACAAGAGCGGCCTTATGGTAAAAGATGTTCCAGCACAGCTTTTAGTAGTAACAGTATCTCCAGGCAAGAATGAAAAAGCGAGTAACCAGCTGCTGACAGTGTGGCCAGCTCCAATCATAAATCATTGATAAGTAGATTCTACCGACGCTGCGCTCAGAAATTTAAAGCAGTGCCCTGCCAGGATCGAACTGGCGACCTTCCGCTTACTAAGCGGGTGCTCTACCACTGAGCTATAGGGGCCTGGCAGCGCTGTAATGCTCAGTTGTATACCAGTGCGGTTCAGGGTTTGAGCCCTTGTATGACTATAGCGGTTCTTTCTCGTCAGACGCAACTTAAGCAATCACTGTAGTACACTTTCTGTGTTCTTGTCGATAGATCCCACTTAGGATCGATTTTGCCCTGGTGCAGTGGTCAAGGACCAAAATGGTGACTCCTAACGTCACGGTTCGAACCCTGCTCCAACCAGAAAACGCAAATGCAGCAATCTTTCCGATACCCTTGGAACTTCGTCCCAAAGTCTATTGAACGCTCACATTTAACCAAACGGTTACAAATTGCGCTCCCATAAAGCAGCGCTTACACTTATGCAGGTTGCGACTGCTGAACTGCTATTGTATCGATTGCATTCGTAGAGGTTTTAATCTTAATCACTCAAGGATCAACTTTGGCACAACTGTTGAGAGAAGAGGGCACGGCCTTGACCCTCGCCACACTCTCTGACTCACAAGGTAAATATTGCGTGTTTTAGACTTCGGATCACGTCGGACGTATGATACAATAGTCCACGACGCATCGGCAGGCGCAGCCGTGTTCCTCCCTGCTAGGATTGATCCATCAACCTTTCGCACTCCAAGTCGATGCTGTACCACTGCACAAGACCGGTCTTATAGTAAAAGATGTTCCAGCACAGCTTTTAGTAGTAACAGTATCTCCAGGCAAGAATGAAATAGCGAGTATCCAGCTGCTGAGTGGGTGTCGGGCTCTGCTGAGGAAGGGCGTTGATATGAAGATTCAACCAGAGACTGCGCACAGACAGTCCTAGTTGCCCCCAGGCAGGATTGAACTACCGACCTTCCGCTTACTAAGCGGGTGCTCTACCACTGAGCTATAGGGGCCACTTCTCAATTTGCCGGCTAACCCACAAGTCGACTGTTTCGAAGAACCCATATCGTTTAAGCTTCTTAGCTCCACAGCCTTGACCGCTTTCCCTTCCGCCAGCCATCATGGAGAAACCAGCTTCTGCCTCTTCTCTCCTTCGTGCTGACAAGATCGCCTCTGTAGCATCTGATCCGGCTAAGGCCTTTGCTCTCAGCATCCCGTTCGATGCTGCAGCCGCTTACCCGCTCGAGATTTCTGCCGGAGCCAACTCCGCTGATCCCCGACTTGTCATCTCTGACGTCGGTGAAGAGCCTGCCGTAAGTATGCTGTCTTCTCCGTCGTCTCCGCTCATGCCGGCGTCGCCTCCACTGCCCGCGCTTCCCATTCATGTGACTACTGGGTCACCTGGTGCTGGGAGGCGCTCCGACGAAGCTGACATGAGCGATGCGACCGAACCAGTCGTATTGTCTCAGGAAGCCCCGGATGACGAAGAAAAAGCGCCGTCTCCTCAATCACCGCCTACGGACGCTAATACTTATGTGGAGGCTGGTGATGGCGCTGCCTCGACTGATGCTGCTGACCAGCGTCCGACGATGGCTGACCTGCTGTTCCAGCAAGAGTCATTCGCCGAGACCATGCAACTGTCGACGCCGCTCGTCGTCGCGTGGAGACTCCGAAGCCTCTCGCGCTTGACATTGAAGCGATCGAGCGCCAATATGCCGCCGGTTGTGACTGGTCTGGCATTGTCGCTCGCATCGGTCAGTCTCGCCCGTACCCGCTCCCGCGCGCCAAGTTTGACATGGTAATTGAAACGGGGAAGGCGTTTGTGAAGACCCCACTGCAGAAGATAATGGCTGCACTCGTCGGCACGAGCCACGGAAACCGGGCGCTGAACCAGCTATACGAGGAGTTTCTCGTCGGCCAAGTGTCCAAAATGCCGGGAGGCAACCTTCGACTCAAGGTGAAAACGCAGGCCGCGTGTTTGAAGCTCGAGCGAACGACCGTCAGCATCCTTGGAGGCGTGTACCCGTTCAAGCCGTTCGACGTCCTTGCGAACAAGTTTTTCTTGGACATCTCGAACGTCGACTCGGACACGGACACAGACCTGATGCTTCGCCGGCTATTTGATCTTGGTTGCCAGCCACTATATGACACGTTCCGCGACGTAAACCTGGCGACCCGCCTCACGTCTGCGACATGGCGAGTCTTCTTCCGCTCTAACAAGTGTCCGCAGCCGCTGCTTTTGAACGGCTCGGTGTGCGACCAAGTAATCTTTGACAACAAGCTTCATCCGGCGCACGGCAAAGACGCGCCGTTTCAGTCGGAACGTCTCCCGTTCGGCTTTCGCTCAATCCATGGGATCGACTTAGGTACGTCAGAGACCAGCCCTCGTCGTTCATCGTCGAATGCGTCAACAACGAAGCCGTCAGTAAAGACACCAAAATCCACACCAAAGCTTACTTCGAAGACACTTCAGCTGGCGGCGATCCCGCCACCGCTGCCGGCCGCTCGTGCCGGAACTCGTTTCTCCTCGCTCCGTAACGCTGGCGAGGTTGAAGAGAAGAAGGAAAGTCAGCTCCAGCCAGGAGCTCAGCATGCCCACCAACTTGTGGCACATCAACTCGCGAAGAAGGTGATAGACATCGACGACATCCTGTCGATCTCGACGTTCCAAGGATCGTCAGGGAAGATTTCACCTCCCTCGAGTCCGACGACCAAATCGACTAAGATGCTGATGCTCACGGACGGTTTCACGACCGTTAAGAATAAAAAGAAGCGCATGAGAGGAGGTGTCGACTTCTCAAGCATGCTAACAAAGCATATCCCGCGTCCGCTTGATGGTATTGCGACTAAGAACTACTTCGCGGAGCTGCAAACGATGTCCGCATCGTTCCAGAGCTTTGACGCGACAGCTGACCCAAAGTATGGCATGCGACACCAAATTACGCCAGCCGAAGTAAAGATGCCTGAGACGCTCAAGTCGTCAAAGGAGGCTGCTTTCTTCATGGAGAAGCGCCACACGAAGATCAGGAAGGCAAAGAAGGCGTCACCGGTGGTCGAAGTCGCGGAGGCGATGTTGAACGATGAGAACACCGCGTTGCTCAACACGCTCCCCGACCTTCTTGCGGTCGCCGACTGCAAGGTGGAAGGCACAGTGAAGATTTTAGAGAACGCGTCGAACCCAGACCACGTATTGAAGAAACTCGTGGAGTCGGGTCCGGCGTTTAACAGCGCGATGTCACTCAAGATGGCTGGGTCTGGCAATGAGATCGCCGAGCTCGCCCAACTGCACATGATCAATCGTGTGCTGAGTGCAACGACGCCGAGCGAAGACGTTACGTTCAGCGTGAAGTGGAAGAAGCTGTTGGGAACAGCTGTGCCATCAAAACGTGGAGAGCTGCTAAAAATCTGCGCTAAGTGGTGGACGTCAACGGATCAGGTCCGTGAGCTGTCCCGATTCACCAAGGCACTGAGTGTTTTTGAGCTCGCCCTGATGTCGGCAGCACCGACAATCTTCGCAAACGACCACTGGATTCAGTTCGTCACCGGCGAACCCGTTCAATGGGTCCCAGCTCACCACGCGCGCTTGCTACACCCCAATACTCTCCTGAAGCTGCTGCGGTCGGACCTCGGCGCACTGTGCATGGAGCACTGGGGCCAAATCCAGTGGCAAGGCACCTTCTTGATGAACTTGAGGAGCTTCGCAAGCTTGAGGGTGAGTACCCGGTCGATGAGTCGTTGCTGAAGCTCCAGGTTGAAGACGACGGGTCTGTGACGCTAGTCGCTGGCGGCCTTGCCACTCGCTGCTAAGGCGGACTCGGCTCCACCTAACTGGACAAACGTTGGTGTTCTCACTGTGAACACCAACGGCGTGAAAAAAATGGCCACCTCTTGATCGAGCATCTGCTCTCCAGGTACTCGGTATCTTGTCTCCAAGAGACCAAGTTTGCCGACCGCCACCACCTTGACACCTTCCGCTTCCACCTCGAGTCGATGTTCGCGCACAAGCTGTTCGTGAGTGACGAGAATGCGCTGTTCGATCGACCGACGCGAGGTCGAAGTAACGGCGTCTTGACGCTGCTGCGCTCCGACTTTCCCGGCTTCGACTCAGCTGCCGAGGTTCCCCACCTGACAATCTCAAGCCGCTACCTCGTCGTACGTGTGATGGTCGAGCTCGCCCCCATTTACATACACAATGTGTATGCGCCGGTGGACAAACAAGAAAAACAAGCCTTCTTCTCGAGTTTGACGACAGAGGGCTTCGAAGAAGCCGCAACTCACTTGGTGCTCGGTGACCTGAACACTCCGCTTGACCCAAGCCTCGACTGCTCCACGCCGGACTTCTGCTGCGACCCGGGTCGCTCGAGTTGCCTTGACTGGTTGGCGCGGCTAGGCGTTGTTGACGCCTGGCGTATCCATAACGACTCGAAGCGCGTCTTCACCGGCCCGATGCCCCGCAAGAACCGGCTCGACTACGTGCTTATGTCCGAGTCGTTCTGCAACCGATTCTTCCACGGCGCCAAGTACTTCAACCCAAAGCACGCAGGCGATCACCTCGCGCACAGTGTCAGCTTTAAGTCTGGATCCCAGCTGCACGGCCGAGGGTATTGGAAGTTTCCACGATACCTTCTCGACTATCCACAAGTCGTCTTGGCGTTACAGCGTGAAGCCAGCGACATCCTCAAGCAGCTCCGGTCGGTATCGAACCCGGGAAGGCTGTGGGAGACATGGAAGGTGAGGATCAAGTCGCAACTTCAGGACCTTCAGAAAAAACTCCGTACACAAGAGGCTCACGCCGTGGAAGAGGCTCGTGTTGCGCTTGACCGCGCAGCCGCGCAGTATCGGACGGAGTCGGCCAAAGAGAACCGAGACGTGTACGAAGCCGCTATGCGCGAGTACAAGGCGACGGTGACAAGGTCGAGCCAGTACAGTCAAGACGCCTCCTTTGACTTTCAAGCCGCGAATGCTGAAAAGTCGACGAAGCACTTTTTCCGTCCTCTCGACACCAGCCTTAGGCGCGTCTCCATCGAGGAAGTCATCACGCCAAGCGGACGCGTCTCTACCAACTCGCACGAGATCTGCCTCCGGTTCCTCGAGCACTGGGGTTCCGAGATGGGAGACGACAATAGCCCTGGCGGTAAGGCACTTCCGCTTAATGAGGTTACTCAACGCAAACTGCTGGACTCCGTCGTTCGAAGACTGCCTGAGCTTGACCGCGACATGCTGGACAGGGACGTCAGCGCGTCGGACCTCGAGCTGGCGATCAAGGATATGAAGGCAACTTCGTCTCCTGGGATGGATGGCTTGACGGCTGGCTTCTACCAGGTCGCGCCGGCAATTTTTGGCGAGTGTCTCGCGTTGATATTTAGGAACAGACTCGAGTGCGGGAAGCTTTTGGCGTCGCAACGCAAGTCGGCGGTGATCCTGCTGCATAAGAAGGGCTCCCGTGCTGACCCGGGCAACTATCGCCCGATCGCTCTGATCCCTGTCGACGTCAAGGTGCTGTCGAAGGCACTCACATTCCGTCTTCAGACTGTCATCGGCAAGCTGATCCACCCCGACCAGAAAGGTTTCGTCCGTGGCCGCTCGATCCACCATCACGTTCGCTTCCTTGCAGATCTTCAGGACCTTGTGACCAGCCGCGACGAGGGGGCATATGCGCTGTTCTTGGACTTTCAAAAAGCGTTTGACCGCGTGAACTGGGAGTACATGTTCAAGATACTTAAGCGCATGGGCATCGGAGATGGCTTCATCCGCTGGATCAAGCTGCTGTACACCGACCCGCTCGCTCATCTCCTTATCAACGGCGAGGTTCAACCGGCACTGCACCCAACACGTGGAGTAAAGCAAGGCGACCCGCTCTCTGCGCTGCTCTTTATCTTGACGATTGAATCGCTTGGTAGCCTGCTCCGATCGCACGAGGAATACGGTGTTTGCCTCAACGATGACCACACGGTGACGAGCATCTTCTTTGCAGATGACTCGGCGCTCCTCGGTAGCTCCATCGTGAACTTGCAGGCTCAGCTCGATATCGTCAAAACATACTGTAAAGGCTCCGGCGCGAAATTAAACCTATCCAAGTCGGTGCTGCTGGCGCTGAATCGTAGCCTTGAGTGCCCGTTGATGCCGGCTGTTCAGGTCCTCGGGCAGACGGAGTCGGTTAAGTACCTTGGTATCCCATTCAGCCAGTCATGTATGGACAGCCGTATTCTCGATTTGCTTGACCAACGCTTCTACGACGGCTTCAAATCGTGGTATCGGCGCGCGCGGACATTGCGCGGCCGACTTCTC
>NC_090612.1:1030545-1039832 GCF_004359215.1 Bremia lactucae
GTATCTTTATTGGGCACTATTCCACGAACTCACAAGATATTTGCATCGATTGCGATACTAATACCCGTCATGCAACTCGCAACTTCGTGACAGTGTGGACCAGCTCCAAATCATAAATCATCTGACCAATAGGATTTTCTACCGACGCTGCTGCTCAGAATATTTAAAGCAGTGCTCCCTGCCAGGATCGAACTGGCGACCTTCAGATTATGAGACTGACGCTCTACCAACTGAGCCAAAGGAGCGGCAACTCGACAATGAAACCCTTTCACGCTTGCAAACAAGCAGCGATATTTGTTTCACGGCCCAATTCTCCTACTAATCCGGAACAAATTGTATACGTACCTGCCTTCATGTAGCTCAACTTGAAGCCTTTATGTTAAATCAAATTGCTTCTTTGAAAAAGTGCTCCCCCCCAAAGCTAATTCTATACTGGACGATTCCACGAACACACAAGATATTGCAGCGAATGCAATACTAAACCCGGCAGCAACTCGAACTGCGTGCAGTCACGACCAGTCAAAGCAAAAAACAACACCAATATGATTCCACAACGCTGATGAACAAAATATCTAAAGCAGTGCTCCCTGCAAGGCTCGAACTGGCAACCCCCAGAGCATGAGACGGACGCTCTACCAACTGAGCCAAAGCACCACTTCACAATTTGCCAGCTACTGCTCAAGTCAAATCCAGAGAATACCCTCTCACCATCCTTTCTTTCGATCCCGCCTCTTTTAACCATGGAAACTTCGGCCTCCCCTACTCTCTCCGACCAGCTACCGTGTGACGCAACCGGCTCGAAAACTGGGTCCACACCCAGTATCCAGCCAGTGGTCAACACCACCTGCCTATCCCAAACTGAATATTTGGGGGAATCAGGCTCTTCCGCCACTTCGCCTTCTGATACACCGACTTCCGTTTCTACAGCAAATACTGTGTCTTCGCTTCCCGCTTCGTCTGCTCTAGAGCCGGCCGAGATGGACGTTGATGTGGGAGTGTCTACGACGTCTGCGCCTGTTTCGTCTCCTGATAGTACCTCGCTCGATGAGTCGATGGAACCTGCGATCCCTTCCGCCACCGCCGCGCCGCCTCCACCTCATTCCGTGGATCCGCGCCCAACGATGGCCGAAGTGCTCTTGCAGCAAGAGTCCCTTCGTCGCGACAATGCTGAAGCTGACGAGGCGCGTCGTCGCGTAGAAACCCCAAAACCTCTCGCCTATGATATCGAAGCTATTGAACGACAGTATGCCGCTGGTGGCGACTGGTCGTTTATTGCATCTCGAATGGAGCAAGCGAGACCATATGCTCTCCCTGGAGCCAGGTCCGATATGGTGATCAACACTGGGCGCACTTTTGTCAAGACGCCGATGCACAAGATCATGGCATCGCTCTCCGGCACGCACCACGGCAACGACATACTTGAAAAATTATACGGCACGTTCGAGATCGGTCAAGTATCGAAGCTCCCTGGAGGAAACCTGCGCATCAAGGTGAAGTCGAAGGAGGCTTGTATTGCCCTCGAACGGACGAAGGTGAACATTCTTGGGGGTGTCTTCATGTTCAGGGAGTTTGACGTGCTTGGCAGCAAGTACTTCATCGATAAATCCAACGTCGATTCAGACACCAACACGGAAGTGATGCTGCACCGCTTGTTTCTTTTGGGTTGCAAGCCGGTCTATGACACGTTCCGCGAAGTCAACCTTGCGACTGGAATCACGTCTGCTACCTGGCGCGTGTACTTCCTGAGCACGAATTGTCCAAGTCCTTTGATTGTTAATGGATCGGTTTGTGACCAGATCCTGTTCGACAACAAGCTGCACCCCGTACATGGCAAGAACGCTCCATTCCGATCTGAGCGCTTACCGTTTGGTTATCGCTCGCACCACGCCGTGAACCTCGCGACGGCCGACGGCGAGTTTCCTCGTCCGGAACAGCCACGCGAATCTGCTTTAAGTTCGCAACAGCAACCAGCACAATCCTACGCACGAGCCGTGGCCACCAAGCCAACGAAAACCTCGCTCCAGAAGGCAGTCGAAAAGTCTAAAAACCGGGATGGTCAGCTCCACCGCGGAGCTCAGCATGGACAGCAATCTGCTGCCAACCAGCTTGTAAAGCTTCCAAATAACCGCGAAGATGCGCTGTCGATATCGACCTTCAATGGCTCAAACAGCAAGATATCGCCTCCAGGAAGTCCGAAGCCAAAGTCTTCGTCACTGCCTCTCTTAACAGACGGCTTCACGACCGTAGTGAACAACCGGAAGAAGCGCAGCCGCAGTGGTATTGACTTCTCTGCTCTTTTGGTGAAGCAGCAACCGCTGCCACTGGACGGCATTGCCACCAAGAACTACTTCCAGGCGCTCCAGTCGATGGAAGTCATGTTCAAGACAAAAAACGCAACTGCAGACACAAAATACGGCGTGCGCCACCAAATCGTACCCGTGAATGTGAAACGTCCCGATGCAGCAAACGTAGCAACCGAGTCTGCGTTCTTCATTGAAAAGCATCACACAAAAATCAAGAAGGCATCGAAGGCGTCGCCTCTTTCGGAGGTAACAGAATCGATGTTAAACGACGAGAACACAGCGCTACTCGACACCCTCCCGGACCGTCTCGTGGAAGCGGACAAAAAGGTCGATGGTGCGTGCAAGCTGATCGAAAATGCAACAAACCCGGACCACATCACGAAGAAAGCGGTTGAGTTTCCACTCGCATTTAACAGCGCAATATCGCTGAAGATGGCAAGAGGCGAAACTGCAATCGCGGAGCTTGCACAACTGCACGTGATCAACCGAGTTTTCTGCGCGACAAACCCGGGTGAAGACACGACCTTCGCAAGCAAATGGAAGAAGTTCATGGGGACCGCTGTGCCGTCAAAGCGTCTTGATATCTTTAAAGCTTGCGCGAAATGGTGGACCCACTCCGAATCAATCATGGAGCTGTCTCGAGCGTCCAAGGCGCTGGGCCTGTTTGAGATTGTGCTGATGGCAACCGCGCCACTTCTGTTTAAAAATGATCACTGGATCCAGTACATCACTGGTCAGCCCGTCGAGTGGATTCCAGCGCATCACACGCGTTTACTGCACCCGAACACGCTCCTTCGGCTTCTGCGCTCAGACCTAGGTGCACACTGCATGCAGCAGTGGAGAGAGGTACAGTGGCAGGGTCACTTGCTTGACGACCTTGAGTCGCTGCAACAGCTGGATGGCTTCTACCCGGACGACTCCTCTGTGCTGAAACTCCACGTTGCAGGAGATGGCACGGTGACGACGGTCGCGGTCTGCCTCGCCAAACGTTGCTAAAGTTTTCTCGAACTCGATAACATGGAGCAACATCAGTGTTGTTACCGTGAACACTAATGGCATCAAGAAAAATGGGCACTTGTTTATCGAGAGCGTGCTCTCCAAGCACTCGTTGTCGTGTGTCCAAGAAACCAAGTTCGGTGACAGCAACAATCTTTCCACTTTCACATTCCACCTCGACTCAAGCTTCAAAAACAAGGTCTTCGTGAACGACCCCAACTCGCACCTGGATCGACCCACGCGAGGAAGGAGCAATGGAGTGCTCACGGCGCTCCGCTCTGACTTTCCCGGCTTTGACACCGCTGTCGAGATCCCACGGCTTTCGATAGCAGGCCGCTACCTTGTAGTAAAGGTGATGGTTGCAAATGCTCCCATCTACATCCACAACGTCTATGCGCCTGTTGATCGCCAAGAAAAACAACAATTTTTCTCGAGCTTGGAAACCGAGGGGTTCGAGGATCATGCGACGCACTTTGTGTTGGGTGATCTGAACACTCCGTTAGACCCACGACTCGACTCTTCATCTCCTGACCTTCGCTATGACCCAGGTCGATCTAGCTGTCTCGAGTGGCTGGCGAAGCTAGGCGTTGTCGATGCTTGGCGTATCCACTTTGACACTAAGCGCGTCTTCACAGGCCCTCTTCCACGAAAGAATCGACTGGACTACATCCTGTTGTCCGAAGCATTCTACGAACGCTTCTACGAAGACTCCAGATACTTTTTACCGAAGCATGCTGGTGATCACCTCGCACACAGCGTAAACTTAAGGTCGGGCTCTCAGTTGCACGGTCGAGGGTATTGGAAGTTCCCCCGGTACATGCTGGAGTATCCTGTGGTAGTGTCTGCGATCGAAAAAGAAGCCGAGATGATACGGGACAAACTGCAGACGTCAACAAATCCTGGCAAGGTCTGGGAGAAGTGGAAGAAAAGCATCAAGGCCCAACTCCAAGACGTCCAGAAGAAGCTCCGGATGCAAGACAATCAAGTTGTTGAAGAGGCTCGGGTCCTTTTAGACCAAGCTGCTGCTCAGTATCGTAGCGTTGCTAGTCACTTAAATCGGGAGCACTTCGACGAAGCCATGAGGAACTATAAGGATACGGTCATGCGGACGAGTCAATACAACCAAGACACCGCCTTTGACTTCCAAGCGGCTAATCCTGAAAAATCGACCAAGCACTTCTTCCGTCCACTGGACACGAGCTTGCGAAGGGTCTCGATTGAGGAAGTAACGACACCGAGTGGTAGTGTTTCGACAAACCCTCACGAGATTTCTCTTCGTTTCCTGGAGCACTGGGGTTCCGAAATGGGAGACCCAAATAGTCCATCAGGAACGGCTCCTCCACCTGACGATGCAAAGCAACGGAGACTCCTCGCATCCATAGTAAAATTTGTATCGGAGACCGACCGTTCACTTCTGAGCTCGCCGATCACCGCCTCTGATCTGGCGAGTGCAATTCGCCATATGAAAGCAACTTCGGCACCAGGTCTGGACGGATTGACGGCAGGTTTCTACCAGGTAGCTCCAGACGTGTTTGGCGAATGTCTGCGTATCGTGTTCAAAGATCAACTTCAGCGTGGGGTGCTCCTTCCGTCTCAG
The DNA here is from genome assembly GCF_004359215.1 of Bremia lactucae. Lineage (NCBI taxonomy): Eukaryota > Oomycota > Peronosporomycetes > Peronosporales > Peronosporaceae > Bremia > Bremia lactucae. The sequence goes on from NC_090612.1 coordinate 1,035,442, forward strand.
CGCAAGTCAGCAGTAGTGCTTTTACACAAGAAGGGATCTCGAGCGGAGCCTAGCAACTATCGGCCCATCGCACTCGTGCAGGTCGATGTAAAAGTGCTATCAAAGGCTCTGACGTACCGACTGCAGCAAGTGATCGGCGACTTAATCCACCCCGACCAGAAAGGCTTTGTCAAGGGACGCTCGATCCATCACCACGTCCGCTTCCTCGCAGATTTGCAAGACCTCGTGACGAGTATTGACGAAGAAGCATACGCGCTGTTCTTGGACTTCGAAAAGGCGTTCGACCGAGTCAACTGGGAATACATGCTCCGGGTTCTTGATCGAATGGGGTTTGGCACGGGGTTTATTCAGTGGATCCGGCTCCTGTACACCAAACCAGCTGCGCATCTCATCATCAACCAGAACATCCAGCCCGCACTACATCCCACGCGAGGTGTGAAGCAAGGGGATCCGTTGTCTGCGCTGCTCTTTATCTTGACGATCGAGCCTTTGGGGAACCTGCTTCGCTCTCATGAGGAGTATGGCGTGTGTCTGAATGCCGACCACACCTGCACAAACCTGTTCTTCGCGGATGACTCAACCCTCCTGGCCAGCTCAATATCAAACCTACAAGCACAACTTGGGATCGTGAAGGAGTACTGCAAGGGCTCCGGAGCGAAACTCAATATTACCAAGTCGGTGCTTTTGACGCTGAACCGGAGTCATACATGTCCACCACTTCCAGGAATGCGAACGCTAGGTCGCACGGAAACGGTCATATATCTTGGCATTCCGTTCAGTCAATCGTCCGTGGATAATGCTCTCGTGGAGTTCCTCGAGAAGCGATTCTATGATGGCTTCAAGATGTGGTACAGGCGGGCACGAACACTTAGGGGACGGCTCCTGGTTGCCCAAACGATGGTGCTTTCCCGGATGTGGCATTATACACAACATGTGTCGCTCCCAGTACCAGTAGTGAAGAGATGGCAGTCGATGCTGAACCGGTTTGTGCTCAGTCGTAAGTACGATCGCGAGGCATCGCATATCCAGCTCATTCCACGCGAATTCTTGCACCAACGACGCAGTGACGGTGGTCTTCAGATTCCGTGTCTGGAGGCACATCTGAAAAAACAGAGGCTTCAGCTCGTGCTGCAGTTTGTCAGCGCGGCGGGTGCTTCCAATGTTAGAACCTGGACAACAGCAGGTACCGAACTGCTCAAATTAGTAGTTCCACCCACGGGTGGATACGGCGCTCTAGACTTCCTCACGATCTCTCCGCTTCGGCATAAAGATATGATAAAGTGGAAAAAAATTTCCCATTGGTGGCGAACGACTTGGATTTGGTGGTACAAGCTGCGGTGGGAAATCACGTGGAAAGATCTTCCTTTGAGTGAACGCGCTTGGTACGGCCTTCGGCAGCCGATCTGGTTCAACTTTGACGCGGAACTTCACTACGAGAAGACACCACGGAATCCCACTAACTCAGCTCACCGTCGGTGCATTGGGATGGTTCCAGAACCCCAACGAAGTTTTCGTCTGCATGTTTCAAGAGTCTTCAACGTGCGTTCATTAGCTGACTTCATGCGCGAAGATTGTGCTTGGCCAACACAGCACGACTTTGTGGAGCGGCATATTGACTTCACGCTCGAGTATATGACTCTTGGGAAACAAATCAAGTGGCTGAAAGTGCTATACACCGAAGCCACGCAGATCGTCGAACGTCTGAGAGCGCGGGACGTTGTGAGGCAAGCCCCGCTGACTGGAAGTGGAGGAAGTGTTACACTACCGCATCTGGGATGCACGAGCGGCGACAAAGTGTTCCTGATTCCATCGATCCCGCGACGAGCTATGCTCCGTGTGGTCTGGTCGCCACCGCTACCAACGAAACCGCACCCGATGACTATACACTCGCAACGTGTGAGTGAAGAGCAGATCAAGTCAATCGTAAATTACAGCAAGCATTTGCGAAAACTATTGCTGCCAATCTTCGAAGACCTGCAATTTCGTCTCGCGTTCCGTCTTCTGCCTGTACGAGCTCGGTTCTGGTTCCTGGAAGCTCTTCAACCACGCATACAATACTGCGTGCGTCACGGGTGCGATGCCATTGAGACGGAGAAACATTTGTTCTTTGAGTGCACTCTTGCAGCACAACTGTGGAGTCAAGCGAACCAGCTGGTATTTCCGCTTTTCCATACGAGACCATCTTGGGCTAACATCGCCTTGGCCACGAAGTTGCCCGTGCGTAATGAGTGGGATGACTGCGCTGGAGTCGTCCATGACGTTTGGCACACACTCCGCGCTGTCACACTTCACTTCATTTGGTCTGATCGAAATCGTTGCCTGTTTGACGGACGAGAGCCGACTCCTTTGCTCCCTGCGCTCCAAGTGATCTTCACAACGTTCTCGGCACACCTTCGGTTCTTCGATAGACGCTTCTACAATAATGATGAAAAGCTAGCCATGACCAAGGTTGTGCGCGCGATGAGATCCCATCCTGCTTTTAAGAGGTTCACCGACCTCCACCCGGGCATCACCGAAATTCGCCATCAACGATAACAGCTTGACACGCGCAGGCTGTGCGCCTGGTTATCGGATGCAGTGGTCGCACGCAAATCACACTGATGGCGTTCCGTTCAGCGAAGACCCAGCCTGCCACTCGACATTGGCGACCATCCTCAGTGAAGGATCGACGGTGTCGTCTTTGGCGTTGCTGCCGCCCGTTGCAAGCGAAAACTGGTTGGCATCACCGTCACTTTTGTCACCACAGCTGTCAATGTCGCTGTCGCTCCCATTAGAGCTGCTATCGTTGCTGTCACTGCCAGCAGTCATGACCGGCGCTTGGTCGCCGTCAGTGCAGACATTGCCAGAAGCGTCGCCCAATTGATTGGGCGACCCGTGACCTCTATCATTGTTGTCATTGTCAGTAGTCGCAAGCGGCTATTGGCCGTTACCGCTACAGACGTTGCCGGTATCATCCATTGGTTGGACAGTCGATATGGCTTTACCGTTCGCCTCGCCTGCCTTCTCGTCCTCGCCGTTCACGTCCGCGCTCGCTGCCGTGCTCCCCTCAGGGCTCATGCCCCCCGTCTCCGCAAAGGGTGCAGCCGGAAACATTACAGTCCGCAGAAGGGAGCTCGGCGTCGAGTCGGCGATCCCGGTTTGGTTTGAGTCGGCTGGGTCAGCGGTGCGAGTGAGTTTGGCGGCCATTGTTGGATGTGCGCTGGATCTGAAACACTGGGAAATGAGACAACTTGACACAGTGACCGATCCCGCGATGCACTATCGGACGACGAAGTTGGACTCTGCCCTAACTCGCCACCTACAAGGATCGCAGAGATCGGTCGCAAGGTGCGGACACTTCTGTCGGGACACGGCTGATTCTCCTGCTGTATGTATACCTGTATACACAAGGGTTAGTGAATTTCACTATACTCTACAGTATCTACAGTACTCACCCATCTAAGTGCGATTCTACTTGCGCTTCACGTGGCAAATTCGAAAGTGAGCTCCGATACCTATGCATTTCGATATCGGTATTAAGAGGATTTTCAAAATTCCCTTGTGGGGATCGAACCCACGATCTACAGCATGGAATAAGAGCTACATACCGACTGAGCTACAACGCACCAAATGTTTCGACAACAATCTGGTATTTAACTGAAACTACTACCTACGGTACATCTTGTATATTACACATATATTTATTATATTTATGCTAGGTAGATTGAGTAGTCTCTCCGTCTAATTCTAGTAATATAGACAACTTTCAACTGAGCTAAGGCGCCCGCAACGCGGTAACAACCCTGGTTGCAGTGCGGTTAGCATCGAAGCAGTGATACTAATGTCACGGTTCGATTCCCGTACCAACCAACAAATTGATACGGACCTGACTTTCAGTAGACCCTTGGACACCCGGGTATCGTTAAGACCAAAATATGCTCTAGCGCTAGATTAGAAAAAGATGTCATCCATTAACCAATGGCAAGAGTTATCCATTATCGAGCACGATTCCACGAAGCTCACAAGATAAATGCATCGATTGCGACCACTAATACCCGTGCTTACACTTGCAACTTCGTTTCAGTGCAGACTCAGTCTCCAAATCATAATCTAAATGACAAGAGGATTTACTACCGACACATGCTGTCAGATACTTAGAGCAGGCGCCATGCCAATCTTCTTGTATCGTTCCAATTTTTACGGATGACCACCCAACTGAGCCAAAGGAGCGGCAACTCGACAATGAAACCCTTTCACGCTTGCAAACAAGCAGCGATATTTGTTTCACGGCCCAATTCTCCTACTAATCCGGAACAAATTGTATACGTACCTGCCTTCATGTAGCTCAACTTGAAGCCTTTATGTTAAATCAAATTGCTTCTTTGAAAAAGATGTCATCCCTCCCCAAGGCT
>NC_090612.1:1039904-1066405 GCF_004359215.1 Bremia lactucae
CTGAGCTATAGGGGCACTTCTCAATTTGCCGGCTAACCCACAAGTCGACTATTTCGAAGAACCCATATCGTTTAAGCTTCTTAGCTCCACAGCCTTAACCGCTTTCCCTTCCGCCAGCCATCATGGAGAAACCAGCTTCTGCCTCTTCTCTCCTTCGTGCTGACAAGATCGCCTCTGTAGCATCTGATCCGGCTAAGGCCTTTGCTCTCAGCATCCCGTTCGATGCTGCAGCCGCTTACCCGCTCGAGATTTCTGCCGGAGCCAACTCCGCTGATCCCCGACTTGTCATCTCTGACGTCGGTGAAGAGCCTGCCGTAAGTATGCTGTCTTCTCCATCGTCTCCGCTCATGCCGGCGTCGCCTCCACTGCCCGCGCTTCCCATTCATGTGACTACTGGGTCACCTGGTGCTGGGAGGCGCTCCGACGAAGCTGACATGAGCGATGCGACCGAACCAGTCGTATTGTCTCACGAAGCCCCGGATGACGAAGAAAAAGCGCCGTCTCCTCAATCACCGCCTACGGACGCTACTACTTATGTGGAGGCTGGTGATGGCGCTGCCTCGACTGATGCTGCTGACCAGCGTCCGACGATGGCTGACCTGCTGTTCCAGCAAGAGTCCATTCGCCGAGACCATGCAACTGTCGACGCCGCTCGTCGTCGCGTGGAGACTCCGAAGCCTCTCGCGCTTGACATTGAAGCGATCGAGCGCCAATATGCCGCCGGTTGTGACTGGTCTGGCATTGTCGCTCGCATCGGTCAGTCTCGCCCGTACCCGCTCCCGCGCGCCAAGTTTGACATGGTAATTGAAACGGGGAAGGCGTTTGTGAAGACCCCACTGCAGAAGATAATGGCTGCACTCGTCGGCACGAGCCACGGAAACCGGGCGCTGAACCAGCTATACGAGGAGTTTCTCGTCGGCCAAGTGTCCAAAATGCCGGGAGGCAACCTTCGACTCAAGGTGAAAACGCAGGCCGCGTGTTTGAAGCTCGAGCGAACGACCGTCAGCATCCTTGGAGGCGTGTACCCGTTCAAGCCGTTCGACGTCCTTGCGAACAAGTTTTTCTTGGACATCTCAAACGTCGACTCGGACACGGACACAGACCTGATGCTTCGCCGGCTATTTGATCTTGGTTGCCAGCCACTATATGACACGTTCCGCGACGTAAACCTGGCGACCCGCCTCACGTCTGCGACATGGCGAGTCTTCTTCCGCTCTAACAAGTGTCCGCAGCCGCTGCTTTTGAACGGCTCGGTGTGCGACCAAGTAATCTTTGACAACAAGCTTCATCCGGCGCACGGCAAAGACGCGCCGTTTCAGTCGGAACGTCTCCCGTTCGGCTTTCGCTCAATCCATGGGATCGACTTAGGTACGTCAGAGACCAGCCCTCGTCGTTCATCGTCGAATGCGTCAACAACGAAGCCGTCAGTAAAGACACCAAAATCCACACCAAAGCTTACTTCGAAGACACTTCAGCTGGCGGCGATCCCGCCACCGCTGGCGGCCGCTCGTGCCGGAACTCGTTTCTCCTCGCTCCGTAACGCTGGCGAGGTTGAAGAGAAGAAGGAAAGTCAGCTCCAGCCAGGAGCTCAGCATGCCCACCAACTTGTGGCACATCAACTCGCAAAGAAGGTGATAGACATCGACGACATCCTGTCGATCTCGACGTTCCAAGGGTCGTCAGGGAAGATTTCACCTCCCTCGAGTCCGACGACCGAATCGACTAAGATGCTGATGCTCACGGACGGTTTCACGACCGTTAAGAATAAAAAGAAGCGCATGAGAGGAGGTGTCGACTTCTCAAGCATGCTAACAAAGCATATCCCGCGTCCGCTTGATGGTATTGCGACTAAGAACTACTTCGCGGAGCTGCAAACGATGTCCGCATCGTTCCAGAGCTTTGACGCGACAGCTGATCCAAAGTATGGCATGCGACACCAAATTACGCCAGCCGAAGTTAAGATGCCTGAGACGCTCAAGTCGTCAAAGGAGGCTGCTTTCTTCATGGAGAAGCGCCACACGAAGATCAGGAAGGCAAAGAAGGCGTCACCGGTGGTCGAAGTCGCGGAGGCGATGTTGAACGATGAGAACACCGCGTTGCTCAACACGCTCCCCGACCTTCTTGCGGTCGCCGACTGCAAGGTGGAAGGCACAGTGAAGATTTTAGAGAACGCGTCGAACCCAGACCACGTATTGAAGAAACTCGTGGAGTCGGGTCCGGCGTTTAACAGCGCGATGTCACTCAAGATGGCTGGGTCTGGCAATGAGATCGCCGAGCTCGCCCAACTGCACATGATCAATCGTGTGCTGAGTGCGACGACGCCGAGCGAAGACGTTACGTTCAGCGTGAAGTGGAAGAAGCTGTTGGGAACAGCTGTGCCATCAAAGCGTGGAGAGCTGCTAAAAATCTGCGCTAAGTGGTGGACGTCAACGGATCAGGTCCGTGAGCTGTCCCGATTCACCAAGGCACTGAGTGTTTTTGAGCTCGCCCTGATGTCGGCAGCACCGACAATCTTCGCAAACGACCACTGGATTCAGTTCGTCACCGGCGAACCCGTTCAATGGGTCCCAGCTCACCACGCGCGCTTGCTACACCCCAATACTCTCCTGAAGCTGCTGAGGTCAGACCTCGGCGCACTGTGCATGGAGCACTGGAGCCAAATCCAGTGGCAAGGTCACCTTCTTGATGAACTTGAGGAGCTTCGCAAGCTTGAGGGTGAGTACCCGGTCGATGAGTCGGTGCTGAAGCTCCAGGTCGAAGACGACGGGTCTGTGACGCTAGTCGCTGGCGGCCTTGCCACTCGCTGCTAAGGCGGACTCGGCTACACCTAACTGGACAAACGTTGGTGTTCTCACTGTGAACACCAACGGCGTAAAGAAAAACGGCCACCTCTTGATCGAGCATCTGCTCTCCAGGTACTCGGTATCTTGTCTCCAAGAGACCAAGTTTGCCGACCGCCACCACCTTGACACCTTCCGCTTCCACCTCGAGTCGATGTTCGCGCACAAGCTGTTCGTGAGTGACGAGAATGCGCTGCTCGATCGACCGACGCGAGGTCGAAGTAACGGCGTCTTGACGCTGCTGCGCTCCGACTTTCCCGGCTTCGACTCAGCTGCCGAGGTTCCCCACCTGACAATCCCAAGCCGCTACCTCGTCGTACGTGTGATGGTCGAGCTCGCCCCCATTTACATACACAATGTGTACGCGCCGGTGGACAAACAAGAAAAACAAGCCTTCTTCTCGAGTTTGACGACAGAGGGCTTCGAAGAAGCCGCAACTCACTTAGTGCTCGGTGACCTGAACACTCCACTTGACCCAAGCCTCGACTGCTCCACGCCGGACTTCCGCTGCGACCCGAGTCGCTCGAGTTGCCTTGACTGGTTGGCGCGGCTAGGCGTTGTTGACGCCTGGCGTATCCATAACGACTCGAAGCGCGTCTTCACCGGCCCGATGCCCCGCAAGAACCGGCTCGACTACGTGCTTATGTCCGAGTCGTTCTGCAACCGATTCTTCCACGGCGCCAAGTACTTCAACCCAAAGCACGCAGGCGATCACCTCGCGCACAGTGTCAGCTTTAAGTCTGGATCCCAGCTGCACGGCCGAGGGTATTGGAAGTTTCCACGATACCTTCTCGACTATCCACAAGTCGTCTCGGCGATACAGCGCGAAGCCAGCGACATCCTCAAGAAGCTCCGGTCGGCATCGAACCCGGGAAGGCTGTGGGAGACATGGAAGGTAAGGATCAAGTCGCAACTTCAGGACCTCCAGAAAAAACTCCGTACACAAGAGGCTCACGCCGTGGAAGAGGCTCGTGGTGCGCTTGACCGCGCAGCCGCGCAGTATCGGACGGAGTCGGCCAAAGAGAACCGAGACGTGTACGAAGCCGCTATGCGCGAGTACAAGGCGACGGTGACAAGGTCGAGCCAGTACAGTCAAGACGCCTCCTTTGACTTTCAAGCCGCGAATGCTGAAAAGTCGACGAAGCACTTTTTCCGTCCTCTCGACACCAGCCTTAGGCGCGTCTCCATCGAGGAAGTCATCACGCCAAGCGGACGCGTCTCTACCAACTCGCACGAGATCTGCCTCCGGTTCCTCGAGCACTGGGGTTCCGAGATGGGAGACGACAATAGCCCTGGCGGCAAGGCACTTCCGCTTAATGAGGTGACTCAACGCAAACTGCTGGACTCCGTCGTTCGAAAACTGCCTGAGCTTGACCGCGACATGCTGGACAGGGACGTCAGCGCGTCGGACCTCGAGCTGGCGATCAAGCACATGAAGGCAACTTCGTCTCCTGGGATGGATGGCTTGACGGCTGGCTTCTACCAGGTCGCGCCGGCAATTTTTGGCGAGTGTCTCGCGTTGATATTTAGGAACAGACTCGAGTGCGGGAAGCTTTTGGCGTCGCAACGCAAGTCGGCGGTGATCCTGCTGCACAAGAAGGGCTCCCGTGCTGACCCGGGCAACTATCGCCCGATCGCTCTGATCCCGGTCGACGTCAAGGTGCTGTCGAAGGCACTCACATTCCGTCTTCAGACTGTCATCGGCAAGCTAATCCACCCCGACCAGAAAGGTTTCGTCCGTGGCCGCTCGATCCACCATCACGTTCGCTTCCTTGCAGATCTTCAGGACCTTGTGACCAGCCGCAACGAGGAGGCATATGCGCTGTTCTTGGACTTTCAAAAAGCGTTTGACCGCGTGAACTGGGAGTACATGTTCAAGATACTCAAGCGCATGGGCATCGGAGATGGCTTCATCCGCTGGATCAAGCTGCTGTACACCGACCCGCTCGCTCATCTCCTTATCAACGGCGAAGTTCAACCGGCACTACACCCAACACGTGGAGTAAAGCAAGGCGACCCGCTCTCTGCGCTGCTCTTTATCTTGACGATTGAACCGCTTGGTAGCCTGCTCCGATCGCACGAGGAATACGGTGTTTGCCTCAACGATGACCACACGGCGACGAGCATCTTCTTTGCAGATGACTCGACGCTCCTCGGTAGCTCCATCGCGAACCTGCAGGCTCAGCTCGATATCGTCAAAACATACTGTAAAGGCTCCGGCGCGAAATTAAATATATCCAAGTCGGTGCTGCTGGCGCTGAATCGTAGCCTCGAGTGCCCGTTGATGCCGGATGTTCAGGTCCTCGGGCAGACGGAGTCGGTTAAGTACCTTGGTATCCCATTCAGCCAGTCATGTATGGACAGCCGTATTCTCGATTTGCTTGACCAACGCTTCTACGACGGCTTCAAATCGTGGTATCGGCGCGCGCGGACATTGCGCGGCCGACTTCTCGTGGCGCAGACGATGGTGCTCTCGCGTTTGTGGCATTACACGCAGCACGTGTCGGTTCCGGCAGCCATTGTTCGTCGGTGGCAGTCGATGCTGAACCGCTTCGTGCTGAGTCGTAAGCACGACCGCAACGCCTCTCACATTCAGCTGATCCCAAGCGAGTACTTGTACCGGCGACGCGGTGACGGAGGTCTTGGGGTACCGTATCTGGACGCGCAGCTCAAGCGACAACGACTTCAGCTCCTGCTTCAGTTCGTGCCTTCAGCTCAGTCGGCAGCGTCTCGAAATTGGACAACGCCAAGCGTGGAGTTGCTGCGCTCGATTCTCCCTCGTTACGGTGGATGCCACGCGCTCGATCTCCTGACGATATCACCACGGCGACACGGCGCCATGATTGACTGGCGCCACACGTCGAGATGGTGGAAGTCAACGCTGACTTGGTGGCACCGCACATGCTGGGAGATCACGTGGCATGACCTTCCGATTGAAGAGCGTGCCATTGATGGACTTCGACAACCGATCTGGTTCAACTCTAACGCTGAGCTACAGTATGAACAGAAAACGCGCTTAGGCGCGGCAACGGCGCATCGACGGTGCCTCGGTATGGTGCCTGAGCCCCAGCGGAGCTTTCGACTTCATATTTCGCGCGTCTTCGGTCTCCGCTCGCTGGCAGACTTCACTTGTCACGGCAACGCGTGGCCGACTCAGCGCGAGTTTTCCGAACAACACGTGGACTTTTACCATAAGAGAGTGTCTCCAGGGCAGCAACTCCAGTGGCTGCGTGCCCTACACAGAGAGGCGACACAGATCGTGGATCGACTTGGTGCGCGATCTACTGTTCTGCCGACGCCTCGTGGAGTTACCTTGAGTTTGGTACCGCACGTAGGCATAACGAGTAACGGAAAGCTGTGCCTGTTCCCAACGATACCAAAGTCGGCCGTCATAAGCATCGTTTGGACGCCAAAGCCGCCGCGGAAGCCGCACCCAATGAAGACTTACTCTGAAAGTGTGGACGAGAAGCAGATTAAAGCACACGTAAAGCTTTCAAAGCGACTGCGAACGATCTTACTGCCAATCTTTGAGGATCTGCAGTGGCGCCTTGCTTTTCGACTGCTGCCGGTGCGCTCGCGCTTTTGGTTCTTGGAGCCCGCACACACGAACATCCGAAAGTGCATTCGTGCCGGGTGCGACGCCATCGAGTCTGAACAGCACTTGTTCTTTGACTGCACACTCGCATCGCAACTCTGGAAGCAGGTGATCAAATTGTTCTCGAAATTTTTCGTTAAACGTCCCGCTTGGCTCGACATCGCGCTCGCGCGGAATATGCGTGTCCGAAACGAGTGGCAAGAACGCGAAGAGGTTGTCACTGACGTGTGGCATGTTCTCCGTGCGGTGACGCTTCACTTCATCTGGACTGACCGTAACCGGTGTCTGTTTGACGGCAGACACCCCACACCAACATCGTTCGCACTCCAAGCAATTTGGACAACAGTTGCCGCTCACATTCGGTTCTTCCAACGCAGAGTGTACTCAACTGAAGCCCAGGTCTCTCTCCAGGGAGTTATCCGCCACCTGGAGTCCTGCTCATCCATCGAAGGTGAAGTCTTTTTTCTTCCCGGCTTCTCCAGTGTCCGCACACTCACTTAAGAAGAACGATATGAAAAACACGGGGTTCAAAATGCTGTTTGGTAGTTTCGCCAAATCGATGGCTCCCATGAGCGTCATTTTTGAATTTTCCAGATTCTGCTCAAGCGTACCCTCGACCACAAAAATGTCTTCCCAGCTGGTTTCCGCTGCATCATCCACTCACTGCCCCAAGGTTGGCTCAAAGTCTCTCTCTCCACTGCGGACTGTAATGTTTCCGGCTGCACCTGAAAAGGAGACGGGGGGCATGAGCCCTGGGGGGGGAGCGACGGAGAGTCTGACTGCCGGGCAGGCAGACGGCAATGTTGAAAGCGGAAACTCAGCTGGCGAAGATAGCGAATGTTCGAGAATGGACGGGAGCAAGGGCTCGGACAGCGAAGAGGGATGCGCTTCGCCGGACAAGGAGAGCGGGAGTATGGCTAGCGAACAGAGCGAGGCCTTCATGCACAAGCACAGTACCAACAGTGTTAATGATGAGACCAAGACCGAAAGTGGCGACGTTGCATTTCTCGACCTCAGGGACCTCCTGCCTGCTAATTGCGAGGATGACGTGAATGAATGCGAAAGCATGACTGAGGACGTGAGTTGTGTAAACGCAATATGCAAGCTTACTGCTTTGCCATACACGTGACCGAGGACGAAGATATCATCGTGCGTGAGGAACGCATCGACTCCGGCATTGGCGACCAGACTTGGCTGCGCATGATCAAGTTTATCCGCAGGGTGAAGGTAAAACAAAACTCTAGTGAGTGACCCGACCTCTGTACACCTGGAGCCGTTGTGCCTTTGCCTCTTAAGGTTCATTCACCCGGGAGACTGGACAGAAGGGACTCCGCCAATTGGACTTAGCGTACTCGCGGTGGGCCTTTCTCACCTCTCCAAGTCTGTTCGGCTAAGGTTATGAACCTATATCGGCCATTCTACGTTATGGAGGTAGCAATCCGGGACCAAATGTTGTGCGCTGTGGGGTTCGAACCCACGACCTCCCGCTTGGAGAGCGGGTGCTCTACTGTCTGAGCCAGGGAAGATTGATTTTTTAACGAAGATCGCCTTTACCTCGACACATCCTGGCCAGAAAGAATACATTTCGACACATGATCAAGAAACTTTCAAGCAACATTCAAGCAACATCACATACATAAACGGTGCTAATTTAAAAACTGTGTAGACTAGTATTTATATCAGTAAGATAAGTCAGTTGCTGGTAGATTGAGAGGACACTCAGTCTATTCTAACGTAATAGACAAACTTTAAACTGAGCTATAGGGGCGGCAGCGCTGTAATGCTCAGTCGTATACCACTGCGGTTCAGGGTTCGAGCCCTTGTATGACTATAGCGGTTCTTTCTCGTCAGACGCAACTTAAGCAATCACTGTAGTACACTTTCTGTGTTCTTGTCGATAGATCCCACTTAGGATCGATCCCGCCCTGGTGCAGTGGTCAACGACCAAAATGGTGACTCCTAACGTCACGATTCGAACCCTGCTCCAACCAGAAAACGCAAATGCAGCAATCTTTCCGATACCCTTAAAACTTCGGCCCAAAGTCTATTGAACGCTCACATTTACCCAAACGGTTATAAATTGCGCCCCCATAAAGCAGCGCTCACACTTATGCAGGTTGCGATTTCTGAATTGCTATTGTATCGATTGCATTCGTAGATGTTTTAATCTTAATCACTCAAGGATCAACTTTGGCACAACGTTGAGAGAAGAGGGCACGGCCTTGACCCTCGCCACACTCTCTGACTCACAAGGTAAATATTGCGTGTTTTAGACTTCGGATCACGTCGGACGTATGATACAATAGTCCACGACGCATCGGCAGGCGCAGCCGTGTTCCTCCCTGCTAGGATTGATCCATCAACCTTTCGCACTCCAAGTCGATGCTGTACCACTGCACAAGAGCGGCCTTATAGTAAAAGATGTTCCAGCACAGCTTTTAGTAGTAACAGTATCTCCAGTCAAGAATGAAAAAGCGAGTATCCAGCTGCTGAGTGGGTGTCGGGCTCTGCTGAGGAAGGGCGTTGAGATGAAGATTCAACCAGAGAACAGCGCACAGACAGTCCTAGTTGCCCCCAGGCAGGATTGAACTATCGACCTTCCGCTTACTAAGCGGGTGCTTTTCCACTGAGCTAAAGGGGCCACTTCTCAATTTGCCGGCAACCCACAAGTCAAATTTCAGAAGAACCCTTTCCCCTCTCCCCCCAGCTGCTTTTTGGTTTTTACTCATGGAAAGATCACGAGCCGCCTCTTTTTCGCATATGCAGCTGCCGCGTGTCGCAACTGGCTCCAATGTTGGGTTTACGCCCAGTATCCAGCCGGATGTCTCACACAGCCCATCCTCCTCCAAAATTTTGGTAGGAACTGGATCTTCAGCGGATGGGTCTCATGGCGCTGAACATGGCGTTACTTCGTCTCACCCGCTTGTGATTCCTTCTCCTCCGGCTCCCGAGCTCCCTCGAAAGGAGGGTGCGCTGGATGTGATGATAAGTGTTACACCGAATGTGCCTAAGAACGTCGATCGGAATGTGTCTGGCTCGTCTGCTGAGGTGCCTTCACCTGACGACGCATCCATGGAGCTTTCTCCTTCACCTACTGCAGCTCCGCTTCCAAGCTCGGATTCACGCCCAACGTTGGCTGACGTGATAATGCGGCAGGAAACTGTCCGGCGCGACGCTGCTCAAGCTGATGCTATTCGCCGTCGTGTCGAAACTCCCAAACCTCTCGCCTGCGACATTGAAGCAATCGAGCGCCAATATGCGACAGGCGGAGACTGGTCGTTTATCGCGTCTTATATGGATCAAGCACGTCCTTATGCGCTTCCGCGTGCAAAATTTGACATGATAATTGACACTGGCCGGACGCTTGCGAAGACTTTACTGATGAAGATCATGGCATCGCTTTCTGGCAAAAGCCACGGCAATGAACACCTCGAAGAACTTTATAAGCAATTTGAGATCGGTCAGATCTCCAAGCTTCCTGGCGGAAATCTTCGCTTGAAGGTCAAGTCGAGGGACGCGTGCCTGCGCTTAGAGCGCACGAAAGTAAATATACTTGGTGGTGTCTACACTTTCAAGGAATTTGACATTCTCGGCGGACGGTACTTTATCGACATCTCCAATGTCGACTCGGACACGGAAACCGACGTTATCTTGCACCGCTTGTTCCTCATTGGATGCAAACCGGTATATGACACGTTTCGCGAAGGGAACCTGGCGACTGGTATTACGTCCGCAACTTGGCGAGTGTATTTTCTGCCGTCCTCGTGCCCAAGCGCGCTGATGGTAAATGGATCTGTCTGCGATCAAGTGTGCTTCAACAACAAGCTGCACCCTGCACATGGCAAGAACGCTCCGTTCCAGTCTGAGCGTTTACCTTATGGCTATCGCTCTCACCATGGAATCGATCTTGGTGCACCTGCATACGTTTTTCCTCCGCCAAATGTTGTTTCTAAGACTGGTCTTCCTAAGACTGGCCAGCCCCAACGACCGCAATCAACGAGTAAAGCACAAGCTGCGGATGCAGCTGCGCAGCTGAAAGAAGCCTCGAGCTCAACCTCACTGCAACGAGCAGTCGAGCAAATTAAACAAAAGGAAGGTCAGCTTCAGCGTGGAGCTCAGCATGGACAGCAACTCGTTGTCAGTGATAGTACCACGCCTCTCAACACTACCGAGGCGTTGTCTATTTCGACTTACAGCGGCTCCAACGGAAGGATTACTCCGCCCAGTAGCCCAAAGAATGTAAAGAAACCCCTCGTCCTCACTAATGGTCCGGATGACGGCTTCACTACCGTGTCAAACAAGAAGAAGCGCGCGCGCAACGGTTTCGACTTCTCCAACATGACAGTGAAGGTAGAGACGCTTCCTCTGAATGGCATAGCCACGACCAACTACTTCCAAGCACTCCAAACGATGGAGGTAACGTTTACGCCAAAGAACGTGACGGCTGACAAGAAGTACGGTGTTCGCTACCAAGTGGTTCCTATTGACGTGAAGCGCCCGGACGTGGTGAAAACGTCGTCTGAGTCTGCTTTCTTCATCGAAAAGCGCCACACTAAGATTAAGAAAGCATCAAAAGCGTCGTCTATTATGGAAGTGACCGAGTCGATGGTAAATGACGAGAACACCGCGCTTCTCAACACTCTCCCAGACTGTCTGGTGAGAGCAGACAAGAAGGTCGACGGTGTGTGCAAGCTTCTCGAAAACGTCACGAATCCCGACCACATTATGAAAAAGGCGGTGGAGTGTCCTCTAGCCTTTAGCAGCGCAGTTTCGTTGAAGATGGCTGACACTGGAGACGTAATTGCCGAGATCGCACAACTGCATGTGATTAACCGTGTTCTATGTGCATCGCAACCGACCGAAGACATAACATTTAGCACGAAATGGGCAAGATTTATGGGTATGGCAGTCCCGTCGAAGCGCAAGGATATCTTCAAAATATGTGCAAAGTGGTGGACGTCGTCGGACTCGATCCGGGAGCTATCCCGAGCCACCAAGGCCTTAGGTATTTTCGAGATCGCACTCATGTCGATTGCGGCGACACTTTTCACCAACGACCACTGGATTCAATATATCACGGGACAGCCAGTCGACTGGATTCCGGCGCATCACACGCGACTTCTTCATCCAAACACACTCTTGCGTCTCTTGCGATCAGACCTCGGATCGTTCTGCATACAGCAATGGAGCGAAGTACAATGGCAGGGTTATCTGTTGGATGACCTTGAAGAACTTCGCAAGCTCGATGGCTTCTACTTGGAAGACTCTTCAGTGCTCCAGCTCCAGTTTCTTAATGGTGAAGTAGTGATGGTGGCAGGGGGCTTAACCCGTCATTACTAATCCGTTCTCGACAAGGTCAACATGGAGCAACGTCAGTGCTCTTACCGTAAACACGAACGGGATTAAAAGGAACGGCCACCTATTTATTGAGAGCATGCTCTCCAAATACTCAGTATCGTGTGTCCAAGAAACGAAGTTCGGCGACAGTACGCATCTGTCGAACTTCATCTTTCATCTAGAATCGACCTTTAAGCACAAGGTCTTTGTGAACGACCCAAACTGTCTGCTTCATCGACCCACACGAGGAAGAAGCAATGGAGTGCTCACAGTGCTCCGGTCAGACTTTCCCGGTTTTGAGACGGCTGTCGATATCCCGGACTTATCGATCGCTGGTCGCTACCTTGTCGTTAAAGTCATTGTCGAGCGAACTCCCATCTACATTCACAACGTTTATGCACCTGTTGACAGACACGAAAAGCAACAGTTCTTCTCAAGCCTAGACACTGAGGCGTTTGAAGATCATGCAAAACACTTGGTTTTAGGCGACTTAAACACTCCTCTAAATCCTCGACTTGACTGTTGCTCCCAAGACCTGCGCTATGACTCAAGTAGGTCCAGCTGTCTCGAGTGGCTGGCAAAGCTGGGAGTAGTTGATGCATGGCGGATTCACTATGACAGCAAACGAGTATTCACTGGTCCACTCCCTCGAAAAAATCGGCTAGACTATATATTGATGTCGGAGTCACTTTACACACACGTCTACGGTGACTCGACGTATTTCTTACCAAAGCATGCTGGCGACCACCTTGCACATAGTGTGAGCTTTCGGTCTGGTAAGCAACTTCATGGCCGAGGCTACTGGAAGTTTCCTCGATATCTACTGGAGTACCCAGTCGTAGTAACAGCGATCGAAAAAGAAGCCGAGTTGATCTTATACAAATTGCGCGCCGCTTCCAACCCAGGAAAAGTTTGGGAAAATTGGAAAGTCAGCATGAAGACTCAGCTTCAGGCCGTTCAGAAGAAGCTTCGACAACAAGATTCACAGGCGGTCCACGAAGCTCACATTCAACTTGACCAAGCTTCTGCTCGGTACCGCAATTTCTCCGACAATCCAAATCGTGAGCATTTCGATGAAGCCATGAGAAACTACAAAGAGGTCGTCCTGAGGACGAGTCAGTACAACCAAGATACTGCTTTCGACTTTCAAGTTACCAACTCCGAAAAATCGACCAAGCACTTTTTCCGCCCGCTGGATACGAGCTTGAGACGCGTCTNACAGGCGGAGACTGGTCGTTTATCGCGTCTTATATGGATCAAGCACGTCCTTATGCGCTTCCGCGTGCAAAATTTGACATGATAATTGACACTGGCCGGACGCTTGCGAAGACTCCACTGATGAAGATCATGGCATCGCTTTCTGGCAAAAGCCACGGCAATGAACACCTCGAAGAACTTTACAAGCAATTTGAGATCGGTCAGATCTCCAAGCTCCCTGGCGGAAATCTTCGCTTAAAGGTCAAGTCGAGGGACGCGTGCCTGCGCTTAGAGCGCACGAAAGTAAATATACTTGGTGGTGTCTACACTTTCAAGGAATTTGACATTCTCGGCGGACGGTACTTTATCGACATCTCCAATGTCGACTCGGACACGGAAACCGACGTTATCTTGCACCGCTTGTTCCTCATTGGATGCAAACCGGTTTATGACACGTTTCGCGAAGTGAACCTGGCGACTGGTATTACGTCCGCAACTTGGCGAGTGTATTTTCTGTCGTCCTCGTGCCCAAGCGCGCTGATGGTAAATGGATCTGTCTGCGATCAAGTGTGCTTCAACAACAAGCTGCACCCTGCACATGGCAAGAACGCTCCGTTTCAGTCTGAGCGTTTACCTTATGGCTATCGCTCACACCATGGAATCGATCTTGGTGCACCTGCAGACGTTTTTCCTCCGCCAAATGTTGTTCCTAAGACTGGCTTCCTAAGACTGGCCAGCCCCAACGACCGCAATCAACGAGTAAAGCACAAGCTGCGGATGCAGCTGCGCAGCTGAAAGAAGCCTCGAGCTCAACCTCACTGCAACGAGCAGTCGAGCAAATTAAACAAAAGGAAGGTCAGCTTCAGCGTGGAGCTCAGCATGGACAGCAACTCGTTGTCAGTGATAGTACCACGCCTCTCAACACTACCGAGGCGTTGTCTATTTCGACTTACAGCGGCTCCAACGGAAGGATTACTCCGCCCAGTAGCCCAAAGAATGTAAAGAAACCCCTCGTCCTCACTAATGGTCCGGATGACGGCTTCACTACCGTGTCAAACAAGAAGAAGCGCGCGCGCAACGGTTTCGACTTCTCCAACATGACAGTGAAGGAAGAGACGCTTCCTCTGAATGGCATAGCCACGACCAACTACTTCCAAGCACTCCAAACGATGGAGGTAACGTTTACGCCAAAGAACGTGACGGCTGACAAGAAGTACGGTGTTCGCTACCAAGTGGTTCCTATTGACGTGAAGCGCCCGGACGTGGTGAAAACGTCGTCCGAGTCTGCTTTCTTCATCGAAAAGCACCACACTAAGATTAAGAAAGCATCAAAAGCGTCGTCTATTATGGAAGTGACCGAGTCGATGGTAAATGACGAGAACACCGCGCTTCTCAACACTCTCCCAGACTGTCTGGTGAGAGCAGACAAGAAGGTCGACGGTGTGTGCAAGCTTCTCGAAAACGTCACGAATCCCGACCACATTATGAAAAAGGCGGTGGAGTGTCCTCTAGCCTTTAGCAGCGCAGTTTCGTTGAAGATGGCTGACACTGGAGACGTAATTGCCGAGATCGCACAACTGCATGTGATTAACCGTGTTCTATGTGCATCGCAACCGACCGAAGACATAACATTTAGCACGAAATGGGCAAGATTTATGGGTATGGCAGTCCCGTCGAAGCGCAAGGATATCTTCAAAATATGTGCAAAGTGGTGGACGTCGTCGGACTCGATCCGGGAGCTATCCCGAGCCACCAAGGCCTTAGGTATTTTCGAGATCGCACTCATGTCGATTGCGCCGACACTTTTCACCAACGACCACTGGATTCAATATATCACGGGACAGCCAGTCGACTGGATTCCGGCGCATCACACGCGACTTCTTCATCCAAACACACTCTTGCGTCTCTTGCGATCAGACCTCGGATCGTTCTGCATACAGCAATGGAGCGAAGTACAATGGCAGGGTTATCTGTTGGATGACCTTGAAGAACTTCGCAAGCTCGATGGCTTCTACTTGGAAGACTCTTCGGTGCTCCAGCTCCAGTTTCTTAATGGTGAAGTAGTGATGGTGGCAGGGGGCTTAACCCGTCATTACTAATCCGTTCTCGACAAGGTCAACATGGAGCAACGTCAGTGCTCTTACCGTAAACACGAACGGGATTAAAAGGAACGGCCACCTATTTATTGAGAGCATGCTCTCCAAATACTCAGTATCGTGTGTCCAAGAAACGAAGTTCGGCGACAGTACGCATCTGTCGAACTTCATCTTTCATCTAGAATCGACCTTTAAGCACAAGGTCTTTGTGAACGACCCAAACTGTCTGCTTCATCGACCCACACGAGGAAGAAGCAATGGAGTGCTCACAGTGCTCCGGTCAGACTTTCCCGGTTTTGAGACGGCTGTCGATATCCCGGACTTATCGATCGCTGGTCGCTACCTTGTCGTTAAAGTCATTGTCGAGCGAACTCCCATCTACATTCACAACGTTTATGCACCTGTTGACAGACACGAAAAGCAACAGTTCTTCTCAAGCCTAGACACTGAGGCGTTTGAAGATCATGCAAAACACTTGGTTTTAGGCGACTTAAACACTCCTCTAAATCCTCGACTTGACTGTTGCTCCCAAGACCTGCGCTATGACTCAAGTAGGTCCAGCTGTCTCGAGTGGCTGGCAAAGCTGGGAGTAGTTGATGCATGGCGGATTCACTATGACAGCAAACGAGTATTCACTGGTCCACTCCCTCGAAAAAATCGGCTAGACTATATATTGATGTCGGAGTCACTTTACACACACGTCTACGGTGACTCGACGTATTTCTTACCAAAGCATGCTGGCGACCACCTTGCACATAGTGTGAGCTTTCGGTCTGGTAAGCAACTTCATGGCCGAGGCTACTGGAAGTTTCCTCGATATCTACTGGAGTACCCAGTCGTAGTAACAGCGATCGAAAAAGAAGCCGAGTTGATCTTATACAAATTGCGCGCCGCTTCCAACCCAGGAAAAGTTTGGGAAAATTGGAAAGTCAGCATGAAGACTCAGCTTCAGGCCGTTCAGAAGAAGCTTCGACAACAAGATTCACAGGCGGTCCACGAAGCTCACATTCAACTTGACCAAGCTTCTGCTCGGTACCGCAATTTCTCCGACAATCCAAATCGTGAGCATTTCGATGAAGCCATGAGAAACTACAAAGAGGTCGTCCTGAGGACGAGTCAGTACAACCAAGATACTGCTTTCGACTTTCAAGTTACCAACTCCGAAAAATCGACCAAGCACTTTTTCCGCCCGCTGGATACGAGCTTGAGACGCGTCTTAATTGAGGAAGTCGTCACACCGAATGGAAGTGTGTCGTCAAATCCACACGATATCTCTCTTCGTTTTATGGAGCATTGGGGGACAGAATTGGGAGACCCTAAAAGTTCAGGGGGGAGAGCTTCTTCACCTGACGTCTTCATTCAGCAAAAGCTTCTCGACTCGATTGTCAGCGTCTTGTCAGACGTCGATCGCACCCTCTTGGACGCTCCAGTCACGTCTGCTGACTTGGCAAGCGCGATTCGACATACGAAGTCGACATCAGCACCTGGCATGGACGGCTTGACCGCTGCTTTCTATCAAGTCGCTCCTGACATATTTGGTGAATGCTTAAGCGTTGTATTTAATGACCGACTTCAACGCGGTGAGCTACTAGCATCACAAAAGAAATCTGCCGTCGTACTTCTCCACAAAAAGGGATCCCGCGCTGAGCCAGGCAACTACCGACCTATCGCACTTATCCAAGTTGACGTCAAAGTGTTGTCCAAAGCTCTGACATACAGACTTCAGCAAGTCATTCTGGATCTGATTCACCCTGACCAGAAAGGGTTTGTCAAAGGTCGGTCGATTCACCACCATGTCAGATTTCTTGCCGACCTGCAAGACCTGGTAACGGCTCGCGAGGAAGAAGCATATGCGCTATTCTTAGACTTCCAGAAAGCATTTGATCGAGTCAATTGGGATTACATGTTTCGGGTGCTTGAGCGGATGGGATTCGGTGCTTCATTTATTCGATGGGTCAGGCTGTTGTACATGAACCCGCAAGCGCACCTGCTTATCAACCAAAACATACAGCCTGCACTGCATCCGACACGAGGAGTAAAACAAGGAGACCCATTGTCAGCGCTTCTTTTTGTTCTGACGATTGAGCCACTAGGCAACCTGCTTCGCGCCCACGAAGAGTATGGCGTATGTTTAAATGCAGACCAAACAGCCACCAGTATGTTCTTTGCGGACGACTCGACCCTTCTCGGCAGTTCGCTTGTGAATGTACAAGGACAGCTTGATCTTGTGGCGGAATACTGTCGTGGCTCTGGAGCCCAGCTTAATCTGACCAAGTCCGTTCTTCTTGCACTCAATCGAAGCAAGACCTGTCCTTCGTTTCCAGGCGTTCAAGTGCTTGATCGGTCGGAGACAGTCAAGTATCTCGGTATTCCGTTTGGTCAACGACACATGGACAACACTCTTCTAGAATGGCTTGACCAGCGTTTTTATGAAGGCTTCCAATTGTGGTATCGACGCGCACGCACACTTCGTGGTCGGCTTTTAGTCGCACAGACGATGGTGCTCTCCCGATTGTGGCACTATACACAACATGTGTCCGTCCCAGCAAGAGTCGTGCAGAGGTGGCAGTCAATGCTAAATCGCTTTGTGCTGAGTCGGAAACACGAACGAGATGCGTCGCATATTCAGCTAATTCCGGCTGACTTTCTTTTCCAAAGACGACGTGACGGTGGTTTGGGGGTGCCCAGTCTGGCGGCTCACCTCAAACGCCAGCGTCTTCAGTTGCTTCTTCAATTTATTAGTGCTGCCCGTGAAGAAGACACGCTGAACTGGACGACAGCGAGCTGCGAGCTGCTGAAGCTGGTTCTTCCTCAAACGGGGAACAGCTCCGCCCTTGACTTTTTATCAATTTCTCCGTTCCGCCACGGCGACCTGATCAAGTGGAGATTAACTTCATCCTGGTGGAAAACGACATGGACGTGGTGGTATAAGATACGCTGGGAAGTCACGTGGCAAGATCTGCCTATGGACTTGCGCGCATGGTATGGTCTTCGGCAGCCAATCTGGTTTCACTCCGACGCTGAACTTCACTATGAGCAGACTCCAAGAACCAACACCGTTGCAGCACATCGTCGCTGTATCGGGATGGTGGTCGAACCGCAACGGAGTTTCAGACTGCACGTGTCGAGAATTTTTGGAGTACGGTCGTTAGTCGACTTCATGCGCGAAGAGAATGCCTGGCCTTCCCAGCAAGTCTTCGTCCAGCGGTATATTGACTTTACACTTACGTCAGTGACGCCTGGCCGCCAGACACAATGGCTGAGAGTGCTCTACAAGGAGACCACACAGATTGTTGAGCGGCTCGGCGCGAGAGAGCTCACTCTGGAGTCTCCATGCAGCACGCGACAATCGCTTCCCCACGTGGGGTGCAACACTGATACTAAGGTGTGTTTAGTCCCTGCAATTCCACGGTCAGCGCTGCTAGCTGTGGTCTGGCAGCCAAAAACACCGACAAAGCCACATCCGATGACCTTGCACACCCAGCGTGCAGATGCTGAGCAGATCAAATCGTATGTGAAATACTGCAGGCATCTGCGAAAGATTCTCCTGCCTGTGTTTGAAGACCTGCAATTCCGCCTCGCATTTCGACTTCTTCCAGTGCGCTCGCGATTTTGGTTCCTAGAAGAATCGTACCCAGGCATTCGCAATTGCGTACGTGCTGGATGCGTTGCGATCGAGACTGAGCAACACTTGTTCTTTGACTGTGTGCTTGCAGTACAGCTCTGGCAGCATGTAAATCGGTTAGTGACTCCTTTTTTTCAGTCGCGTGTGGATTGGCTGCATATTGTGATGGCGGCGAAACCAAGAGTGAGAGAAGAGTGGAGAGACAGCGCAGTGGTGCTTCTTGACGTCTGGCACACGCTTCGAGCGGTGACACTGCACTTCCTCTGGGCCGATCGCAACCGGTGCCTCTTCGATAGGCGGCAGCCGACACCAGCGCTCCCTGCCTTAGCAGTCATTTTTTCGACTGCTTGCGCCCACTTCCGACACAGCCTTCGACGTCGCTACGATCCTGAACAGCAGACGACACAAATAAACATTATCGTCAAGATGATGAGCCATCACCAAGTGTTCCATGACTTTGTACGGGCAAACGCAATGGAAGTACGGTTGCTACCTCAAGCTTTTCTGACGTGAAGTTTTTCTCGGTAGTGCAAGCTGCTATGTTGCATACAGTCACGATCTTCCCTTCAGAGCTGAAGATCTCTTTTCTCCTCAACCCAGTTAACGCGGTCGTGACGCTTTCTCTAGGGAGGCCTGCACGAGCGTTAACTGCACCTTCCTCGTCAGAATCGGGATCTGACCGACCGTGACCGATGCGGACCCGGGCGACGACCGTCAATACAAGACTTTAATGTGGACAACAGCAGTACAGCTCCTGGAGGCACCCGTTTCCTATGAAAGAATTATTCTGTTCGTTTGCCATACGAAGACGCAAGCGAATGCTGCCCTAGTTGAAAGGATTTGCACCTGAAAGGTGGCCTACAAAAAATCACAAAACGAAATTTTGAGTGGCACACACCAAATATCACATTTGGGGGGGAGCCGAACAACAGCAGAAAAAAGTTTCGAAGGTATTGAGAAGTCGAAGGTTATAAGTTTCTAGAGGTCAAGGTCGTCCGAAGGTGACTGGCAATGGGTGGTGCAGGCCTCCCCTTCTCAGCCTTGTTTTTCTCATTCTTATCATTATTGAATTTGCTGCGGAGAAAACACGCGACTTTTCGAGGTTACCTGAAGGTATCCGTAAATGTGTGGTGCTCAAGCCTCCCCCTCATTATTCTCACTTTTTATTTTGCCGCGGAGCAAGTAGAGAAAATTCAAGCCCAGCAATCAGCATCATGCCAGGTAAGAAAACCGACGGAGCGTCAAGTTCCGCGAGTCCTAATGCGCCGGCTCCTTTCGGCAAGGGCACGGAGAAGCCGCCGACGCCAATTCAAGACCCTATCGCGCGCTGGTTATCGCCGGAAACGGGGGGGGCCAGACCACTGGGTCTTGATGAGGTTGTCAGCGGCGAGACCGAGCCTTTGGAGGAAGGGTCACGCAAGGGGGACTCCGGAGAGCTGATGTTGTCTTCTGGGGCGGTGTCTAAACCAAGGAAGACAACGGCCGAAGAGCGACCAAGCGAGTTTGTCGAGGTTATTCGACGAACAAGGGAACGTTCCTCGCCAGGACATCGCGTCACTACCGGAGCGTCAAGCTTTAGGGGAACTTATGTGCCGGCTCCATCAGTCCAGGGCACGGAGAAGCCGCCGGCGCCGATTCAAGACCCTATCGCGCGAGGGTTATCGCCGGAAACGGGGGGGGCCATACCACTGGGTCTTGAAACGGTTGTCAGCGGCGACACCGAGTCTTTGGATGAAGGGAAGCGCATGGGGGACTCCGGGGAGCCGACGCAGTCTCTAGTGGTGGTGACCTTGCCACGGGAAATGGCAGCCGAGAAGTCGAAGAGCAAGGACCCTGACGGTTCGAGTGCTGGCGCAACGACGTCACCGGCCGACCGACTGACGGAGGATTTGTCGGCCCCGGCAACAACGACAACGACGCATGTCCTGGAAGCGGAGTGTGTGGGCGCGCAGGCGAAGGCACCTGCAAAAATTTCCCGACTTGTGAGGCAAACTATTGCGGACACCTTGCCAATGACAACGGTGCCACAGCACTTGCAGGCGGACGCTGAAATGAGACGTGCCGGTCTGGAAGAAGACTCCAATGACGACTTTGAAGGAGATGAAGTGATGCCTCTGACGCCTACCATCGGACAGAAGACAAGGATAGCTTTTGCACGAGCTGTGCCGGACGGCAAGGGCGGCACTCGTACGAAGCAAACGGCAGCACGATCAACGGGGGGGGGCATTGCGACAACCGCTCGCCCCACGAGCGCTAGCGGCCATGCGCGCCCTCACAAGGGTGACACGGAAGAAGTTTCCGGTTGACCAAGTTCGAGATCGACGAGAGCAATTCGGTGAATACTTTTACTTAGTTCGGTTCACTGGCTCCGCTGAAGAAGACTCATGGACGCCTGGGAGAACCCTAAGAGAGGACGGATTGGGGAGTATGTGCGACCTGGTCGATGAGTGGATCGACGACACGAAGCGCTCCATCCAATTCGAGCGATACGTCCGCGGCAACTTTACCGGACACCGGCTAATGACAGCGAGCGAGGAGGGTGACTGTGTGTTGAACGCGGTCCGGGCCTTGTACGAAGTCACGGGGAGATCTGGAATCATCACGACGGACCTGTGGGAGAAGTTTAAGCAGTTAAAGAATATTCCGCCCGGGGATGGGCTCGGTATGCAGAAGGTAGCCGAGTTGCTGCACGTGGTGGGGAAGTATCACCCCGGAATAGCAGGCGAAGTACACAGAAGAACCCTAAAGAAAAACTTGTTTCGAGGGACGAAGAGGGGAACTGTACTAACTCTCTATGAGTTGGGGTTGCGTCCCGGACAGTATTTGGTGGACTGCTACTTCGGAGCGGGACGCCGCCACTGTATGGCGTTAAATATTACTGGCAGGTTCCACCAAGTCTGGGATGAAGGCGAGTGGGTGGGACTGTCGGACGTGAATGATTACTTGACCGGAGTGAACGGCGTTTTTCAATTCGTGTTTGTGGAAGACCTGAGACACCCGACAAAGGCCGACAACTGTCACGAGGCCCACCACCAGCGCGTTGAAGAACAGAATGCGGCGCTACTGAAAGAGTTTAAGCGATCTGCAGCGAAGACCAAAAAGCGGACACGTTAAAGACACCCAACACGGTACGAAGGAGACAGTTGTTCCGCCGTAGCGGCATAGAAAGCACGCCAACCTATTTATTATGTTAGCTTAGCCTTTTGCTAGGTAAATTGAGAGGTCATACTGTCTAATTTCCTAATAAAGACAACCTTTCAACTGAGCTACAGCCCCGCAGCTCGACTCAGTCAGCACTTTCAGCTTGATATAATCATCGGATATTTGTTCTCACTGCCTAATTCTCCTACTTATCCGTAACACTTGTGTAGCGTACCTGCCTTCGTGTAGCTCAACTTGAAGCATTTATGTTATATTAAATTGCTTCTTTGAAAAGATGTCTTCCCTCCCCAAGGCTGAGTATCTCAGTTGGGCACTCTCTTCGTACTCGCAAGGTCGGTGGTTCAATCCCGCCTGGGGGCTGCTTTTGACTTTTGCTTCAATACTGGTCAATTTTTGATTGGAGGGTCCTATAATCACTCTTTTTGAATTATGCTTACTATCATCAATACGAGATAATTGTACGTTCATTACGCCACGCTCTTGTTGCATCGGACAATACGACGCTGTACTTTCGTTGGGGCTGGCTACATTTTTATGTCGATGTCATCTTGACAACACACGCAAGATGATGTATGTACATAGTACCGCGCACAGTCACGATGCGTATCGTTAAATTTTCGAAGTACCAACACCCGCCGCAGAATATTCATCTAGCTCGCGTCATTTATTGCGCTATTCGTTCATCCTTATTATCCTTCGCTGCTTTTGTACAAGGGTACCATGCGATCTGAGTTTACAAGACCAATAGGTTTGCGTGCATCAAATGCGCTTGTAAAGGCGTGAATTCGCTATAGCCGGTGGAACAACGTACGTTTATGTCGATTTGGCTTTGCGAAATAGGCAAATGTAAGCAAGAGAAAAATATATTGCCTCGTATGCTCGCATGCTTCATTTGGTCTGGTTTGTAGTATTTGTTGATGCTTGCTGTTGAAAAAGATTGGTCAAAGACAGCTTGGCCGAGTGGTTAAGGCGTTAGCCTGCTAAGTTAATGGGGTAACCCGCGTGAGTTCGAATCTCACAGCTGTCGTTTTCTGTTGTGATATGCCGCTTCATAAAGTCCTTAATGTTCGCTTTGCGGGTCTGTTAGGAATCGAAAGGAGCGTGCCTCCGCCTTGGTATACAGCTGGAATGCTGCCTGGAATACGGCCTCATCCTAAGAAAATAGTTATGGATGAGTCGTCAAAGAATCATATATATAGGCGGAAAATAGAAATAGGGTAGGAACCACTTCGGTGGTCATCCGTAAAAATTGGAACGATACAGAGAAGATTAGCATGGCCCCTGCGCAAGGATGACACGCATAAATCGAGAAGTATCGCACTTTTCATTTCACGCCTGTAATTGGGCGACTAGTCTGATGAAACGGTCGCACAGCGAGGAAACTCGCGAGGAGACGTCAGCGATGATGNGTTGGAACTTCATAACTAAAAGCTTCTTCATGCAGGCACGTTAACAAAAAGTCCAGATCGATTATCAGTGATAACATACGGCGTAAGATTGCGCGTGCCCGGATTCGAACCAGGGATATCACCGCCACAAGGTGAGGTACTGACCACTATACTACACACGCCTGGAGAAGCAGGGTATCGATCCCTGTACCTCTCGCATGCTAAGCGAGCGCTCTACCATTTGAGCTACATCCCCTCAGACGAGCGTCAGCACTAGCTTAAAATAATCTTGGCCATTTGCGTGGAACAATGCCACCAGCTTCGCACTAGTCGATTATACAAATTGAAAAATTCTCACAACTTCCTCTCACTTAGAATTGCCGTTGGAACTTCATGACTAAAAGCTTCTTTTTTTCATGCAGGCACGTTAACAAAAAGTTCAGATCGATTATCAGTGATAACATACGGCGTAAGATTGCGCGTGCCCGGATTCGAACCAGGGATATCACCGCCACAAGGTGAGGTACTGACCACTATACTACACACGCCTGGAGAAGCAGGGTATCGATCCCTGTACCTCTCGCATGCTAAGCGAGCGCTCTACCATTTGAGCTACATCCCCTGGGGTCCCACCCTGGTGTAGTGGTTAAGCATCGACTTGGTGACCCAAAGGATACGGGTTCGATTCCCGCACCAACCACAAAAAAATGAAATGTAACAGACTTTCCGATACCCTTGGGACCCCGGGTATCGTTAAGCACAGATAAGCCCTCGGGCTGGAATAAAAATCAGAATTAAAAAACTGACAAGAAAAATCAGATTAAAAAGGAAGAGTTGTAGAATATCTTAGCCAAAGCCGAGTAGGTATAGGTTGTGTTAACGATAAATATACAATCGACTTTCAACTGAGCTACATCCCCTCAAACGAGCGTCAGCACTAGCTAAAAATAATCGTGGCCATTTGCGTGGAACAATGCCACCAGCTTCGCACTAGTCGATTATACATTTTGTAAAATTCTGACTACTTTCTTCACTTTGAATGGCTTTTGGAACTTCATAACTAAAAGTTTCTTCATGCAGGCACGTAACAAAATGTCCAGATCGATTTTCTGTGATAACAACGCGTAAGATTGCGCGTGTCCGGATTCGAACCAGGGATATCACCGCCACAAGGTGAGGTACTGACCGCTTTACTTCACACGCCTGGAGAAGCAGGGTATCGATCCCTGTACCTCTTTCATGCTAAGCGAGCGCTCTACCATTTGAGCTACATCCTCTCAGATGAGCGTCAGTACTAGCTTCAAATATTCTTGGCCATTTGCGTGAACAATGCCGCCAGCTTCGCACTAGTCGATTATACATATTGGAAAATTCTTACCACTTTCTCTCACTTCGAATTGCCGTTGGAACTTCATAACTAAAAGCTTCTTTATGCAGGCACATTAACAAAAAGTTCAGATCGATTTTCAGTGATAACATACGGCGTAAGATTGCGCGTGCCCGGATTCGAACCAGGGATATCACCGCCACAAGGTGAGGTACTGACCACTATACTACACACGCCTTGAGAAGCATGGTATCGATCCCTGTACCTCTCGCATGCTAAGCGAGCGTTGTATCATTTGAGCTACATCCGCTCAGACGAGCGTTAGCACTAGCTTAAAATAATCTTGGCCATTTGCGTGGAACAATGCCGCCAGCTTCGCACTAGTCGATTATACATTTTGTAAAATTCTGACTCTTTCTTCACTTTGAATGGCAGTTGGAACTTCATAACTAAACGTTTCTTCATGCAGGCACGTTAACAAAAAGTCCAGATCGATTTTCAGTGATAACTTACGCGTAAGATTGCGCGTGCCCGGATTCGAACCAGGGATATCACCGCCACAAGGTGAGGTACTGACCACTTTACTACACACGCCTGGAGAAGCAGGGTTTCGATCCCTGTACCTCTTTCATGCTAAGCGAGCGCTCTACCATTTGA
Organism: Bremia lactucae; assembly: GCF_004359215.1. Taxonomy (NCBI): domain Eukaryota; phylum Oomycota; class Peronosporomycetes; order Peronosporales; family Peronosporaceae; genus Bremia; species Bremia lactucae. Next base: position 1,065,129 of record NC_090612.1, read on the forward strand.
GCTACATCCTCTCAGACGAGCGTCAGCACTAGCTTAAAATAATCTTGGCCATTTGCGTGAGCATGCCGCGAGCTTCGCAGTAGTCGATTATACATATTGGAAAATTCTCACCGCTTTCTCTCACTTTGAATGGCAGTGGGACTTCATAACTAGAAGCTTCTTTATGCAGGCACGTTAATAAAACGTCCAGATCGATTTTCAGTGATAACTTACGCGTAAGATTGCGCGTGCCCGGATTCGAACCAGGGATATCACTGCCACAAGGTGATGTACTGACTACTATACTACACACGCCTTGAGAAGCAGGGTATCGATCCCTGTACCTCTCGCATGCTAAGCGAGCGCTCTACCATTTGAGCTACATCCGCTCAGATGAGCGTTAGCACTAGCTTAAAATAATTTGGCCATTTGCGTGGAACAATGCCGCCAGCTTCGCATTAGTCGATTATACATTTTGTAAAATTCTCACCACTTTCTTCACTTTGAATGGCAGTTGGAACTTCATAACTAAAAGCTTCTTCATGCCGGCTCTTAACAAAATGTCCAGATCGATTTTCTGTGATAACAACGCGTAAGATTGCGCGCGCCCGGATTCGAACCAGGAATACCACCGCCACAAGGTGAAGTACACACCTCTTTACTACACACGCCTGGAGAAGCAGAGTATCGATCCCTGTACATCTTTAATGCTAAGCGAGCGCTCTACAATTTGAACAACACCCTCTCAGATGAGCGTCAGTACCAGCTTAAAATATTTTTGGCCCTTTGCGTGAACAATGCCGCCAGCTTCGCACTAGTCGATTATACATATTGGAAAATTCTCACAACTTTCTCTCACTTCGAATGGCAGTTGGAATTTCATAACTGAAAGTGTCTTTATTCAGGCACGTTAAGAAAAAGTCCAGATCGATTCTCAGTGATAACATACGGCATAAGATTGCGCGTGCCCGGATCCGACCCAGGGATATCACCGCCACAAAGTGAGGTACTGATCACTATACTACACACGCCTTGAGAAGCAGGGTATCGATCCCTGTACATTTCGCATGCTAAGCGAGCGCTCTACCATTTGAGCAACATCCCCTCAGATGAGTGTTAGCACTAGCTAAAAGTAATCTGAGCCATTTGCGTGGAACAATGCCGCGAGCTTCGCACTTGTCGATTCTACATATTGGAAAATTCTCACCACTTTCTTCACTTTGAATGGCAGTTGGAACTTCATAACTAAAAGTATCTTAATGCAGGCACGTAATAAAAAACCCAGATCGATTTTCCGT